>NW_027308838.1:0-66649 GCF_047496885.1 Scyliorhinus torazame
GCCCCTACAACCCTCCCTATCTCTGTAACCTCCTCCAGCCCCTACAACCCTCCCTATCTCTGTAACCTCCTCCAGCCCCCTACAACCCTCCCTATCTCTGTAACCTCCTCCAGCCCCTACAACCCTCCCTATCTCTGTAACCTCCTCCAGCCCCCTACAACCCTCCCTATCTCTGTAACCTCCTCCAGCCCCTACAACCCTCCCTATCTCTGTAACCTCCTCCAGCCCCCTACAACCCTCCCTATCTCTGTAACCTCCTCCAGCCCCTACAACCCTCCCTATCTCTGTCACCTCCTCCAGCCCCTACAACCCTCCCTATCTCTGTAACCTCCTCCAGCCCCCACACCCTCCCTATCTCTGTAACCTCCTCCAGCCCCTACAACCCTCCCTATCTCTGTAACCTCCTCCAGCCCCTACACCCCTCCCTATCTCTGTCACCTCCTCCAGCCCCTACACCCTCCCTATCTCTGTAACCTCCTCCAGCCCCTACAACCCTCCCTATCTCTGTCACCTCTCCAGCCCCCACACCCCTCCCTATCTCTGTAACCTCCTCCAGCCCCTACAACCCTCCCTATCACTGTAACCTCCTCCAGCCCCTACACCCCTCCCTATCTCTGTAACCTTCTCCAGCCCCCACACCCCTCCCTATCACTGTAACCTCCTCCAGCCCCTACAACCCTCCCTATCACTGTAACCTCCTCCAGTCCCTACAACCCTCCCTATCTCTGTAACCTCCTCCAGCCCCCACACCCCTCCCTATCACTGTAACCTCCTCCAGCCCCTACAACCCTCCCTATCTCTGTAACCTCCTCCAGCCCCCACACCCCTCCCTATCACTGTAACCTCCTCCAGCCCCTACAACCCTCCCTATCTCTGTAACCTCCTCCAGCCCCTACAACCCTCCTATCTCTGTAACCTCCTCCAGCCCCTACAACTCTCCCTATCTCTGTAACCTCCTCCAGCCCCTACAACCCGCCCTATCTCTGTAACCTCCTCCAGTCCCTACAACCCTCCCTATCTCTGTAACCTCCTCCAGTCCCTACACCCCTCCCTATCTCTGTAACCTCCTCCAGCCCCTACAACCCTCCCTATCTCTGTCACCTCCTCCAGCCCCTACAACCCTCCCTATCTCTGTAACCTCCTCCAGCCCCTACAACCCTCCCTATCTCTGTCACCTTCTCCAGCCCCCACACCCCTCCCTATCACTGTAACCTCCTCCAGCCCCTACACCCCTCCCTATCTCTGTAACCTCCTCCAGCCCCTACAACCCTCCCTATCTCTGTCACCTCCTCCAGCCCCTACAACCCTCCCTATCTCTGTAACCTCCTCCAGCCCCTACACCCCTCCCTATCTCTGTAACCTCCTCCAGCCCCTACAACCCTCCCTATCTCTGTCACCTCCTCCAGCCCCTACAACCCTCCCTATCTCTGTAACCTCCTCCAGCCCCTACACCCCTCCCTATCTCCCTAACCTCCTCCAGCCCCTACAACACTCCCTATCTCTGTAACCTCCTCCAGCCCCTACAACCCTCCCTATCTCTGTAACCTCCTCCAGCCCCAACACCCCTCCCTATCTCTGTAACCTCCTCCAGCCCCTACACCCCTCCCTATCTCTGTAACCTACTCCAGCCCCTACACCCTCCCTATCTCTGTAACCTCCTCCAGCCCCTACACCCCTCCCTATCTCTGTAACCTACTCCAGCCCCTACACCCCTCCCTATCTCTGTAACCTCCTCCAGCCCCTACAACCCTCCCTATCTCTGTAACCTCCTCCAGCCCCTACAACCCTCCCTATCTCTGTAACCTCCTCCAGCCCCTACACCCCTCCCTATCTCTGTAACCTACTCCAGCCCCTACACCCCTCCCTATCTCTGTAACCTCCTCCAGCCCCTACACCCCTCCCTATCTCTGTAACCTACTCCAGCCCCTAAACCCCTCCCTATCTCTGTAACCTACTCCAGCCCCTACACCCCTCCCTACCTCTGTAACCTCCTCCAGCCCCTACACCCCT
Source organism: Scyliorhinus torazame (assembly GCF_047496885.1). Taxonomy (NCBI): domain Eukaryota; kingdom Metazoa; phylum Chordata; class Chondrichthyes; order Carcharhiniformes; family Scyliorhinidae; genus Scyliorhinus; species Scyliorhinus torazame. Next base: position 2,011 of record NW_027308838.1, read on the forward strand.
CCCTATCTCTGTAACCTCCTCCAGCCCCTACAACCCTCCCTATCTCTGTAACCTCCTCCAGCCCCTACAACCCTCCCTATCTCTGTAACCTCCTCCAGCCCCTACAACCCTCCCTATCTCTGTAACCTCCTCCAGCCCTACAACCCTCCCTATCTCTGTAACCTCCCCCAGTCCCTACAACCCTCCCTATCTCTGTAACCTTCTCCAGCCCCTACAACCCTCACTATCTCTGTAACCTCCTCCAGCCCCTCTAACCCTCCCTACCTCTGGAACCTCCTCCAGCCCCTACACCCCTCCCTATCTCTGTAACCTCCTCCAGTCCTTACAACCCTCCCTATCTCTCTAACCTTATCCAGCCCCTACAACCCTCCCTATCTCTGTCACCTCCTCCAGCCCCTACAACCCTCCCTATCTCTGTAACCTCCTCCAGCCCGTACAACCCTCCCTATCTCTGTAACCTCCTCCAGGCCCTACAACCCTCCCTATCTCTGTAACCTTCTCCAGCCCCTACAACCCTCCCTATCTCTGTAACCTCCTCCAGGCCCTACAACCCTCCCTATCTCTGTAACCTCCCCAGTCCCTACAACCCTCCCTATCTCTGTCATCTCCTCCAGCCCCTACAACCCTCCCTATCTCTCTAACCTCCTCCAGCCCCTACAACCCTCCCTATCTCTGTAACCTCCTCCAGCCCCTACAACCCTCCCTATCTCTGTAACCTCCTCCAGCCCCTACAACCCTCCCTATCTCTGAAACTCCTCCAGCCCCTACAACCCTCCCTATCTCTAACCTCCTCCAGCCCCTACAACCCTCCCTATCTCTGTAACCTCCTCCAGCCCCTACAACCCTCCCTATCTCTGTAACTCCTCCAGCCCCTACAACCCTCCCTATCTCTGTAACCTCCTCCAGCCCCAACACCCCTCCCTATCTCTGTCACCTCCTCCAGCCCCTACAACCCTCCCTATCACTAACCTCCTCCAGCCCCTACAACCCTCCCTACCTCTGTAACCTCCTCCAGTCCCCTACACCCCTCCCTATCTCTGTAATCTCCTCCAGCCCCTACAACCCTCCCTATCTCTGTAACCTCCTCCAGCCCCTACAACCCTCCCTATCTCTGTAACCTCCTCCAGCCCCTACAACCCTCCCTATCTCTGTAACCACCTCCAGCCCCTACAACCCTCCCTATCTCTGTAACCTCCTCCAGCCCCTACAAACCTCCCTATCTCTGTAACCTCCTCCAGTCCCTACAACACTGCCTTTCTCTGTAACCTCCTCCAGTCCCTACACCCCTCCCTATCTCTGTAACCTCCTCCAGCCCCTACAACACTGCCTTTCTCTGTAACCTCCTCCAGCCCCTACAACCCTCCCTATCTCTGTAACCTCCTCCAGCCCCTACAACCCTCCCTATCTCTGTCACCTCCTCCAGTCCCCTACAACCCTCCCTATCTCTGTAAACTCCTCCAGTCCCTACAACCCTCCCTATCTCTGTAACCTCCTCCAGCCCCTACACCCCTCCCTATCTCTGTAACCTCCTCCAGCCCCTACAACCCTCCCTATCTCTGTAACCTCCTCCAGCCCCTACAACCCTCCCTATCTCTGTAACCTCCTCCAGTCCCTACACCCCTCCCGATCTCTGTAACCTCCTCCAGCCCTTACAACCCTCCCTATCTGTGTAACCTCCTCCAGCCCTTCCAACCCTCCCTATATGTGTAACCTCCTCCAGCCCTTCCAACCCTCCCTATCTGTGTAACCTCCTCCAGCCCTTACACCCCTCCCTATCTCTGTAACCTCCTCCAGCCCCTACAACCCTCCCTATCTCTGTAACCTCCTCCAGTCCCCTACAACCCTCCTTATCTCTGTAACCTCCTCCAGTCCCTACACCCCTCCCTATCTCTGTAACCTCCTCCAGCCCCTACAACCCTCCCTATCTCTGTAACCTCCTCCAGCCCCTACTTCCCTCCCTATCTCTGTAACCTCCTCCAGCCCCTACAACCCTCCCTATCTCTGTAACCTCCTCCAGCCCCTACAACCCTCCCTATCTCTGTAACCTCCTCCAGTCCCTACACCCCTCCCTATCTCTGTAACCTCCTCCAGCCCCTACAGCCCCCCCCTATCTCTGTAACCTCCTCCAGCCCTTCCAACCCTCCCTATCTGTGTAACCTCCTCCAGCCCTTCCAACCCTCCCTATCTCTGTAACCTCCTCCAGCCCCTACAACCCTCCCTATCTGTGTAACCTCCTCCAGCCCCTACACCCCTCCCTATCTCTGTAACCTCCTCCAGCCACTACCCCCCTCCCTATCTCTGTAACCTCCTCCAGCACCTACACCCCTCCCTATCTCTGTAACCTCCTCCAGCCCCTACAACTCTCCCTATCTCTGTAACCTCCTCCTGCCACTACACCCCTTCCTATCTCTGTAACCTTCTCCAGCCCCGAAACCCTCCCTATCTCTGTAACCTCCTCCAACCCCTACACCCTTCCCTATCTCTGTAACCTCCTCCAGCCCCTACAACCCTCCCTATCTGTGTAACCTCCTCCAGCCCCTACACCCCTCCCTATCTGTGTAACCTCCTCCAGCCCCTACACCCCTCCCTATCTGTGTAACCTCCTCCAGCCCCTACACCCCTCCCTATCTCTGTAACCTCCTCCAGCCCCTACAACCCTCCCTATCTCTGTAACCTCCTCCAGCCCCTACAACCCTCCCTATCTCTGTAACCTCCTCCAGTCCCTACACCCCTCCCTATCTCTGTAACCTCCTCCAGCCCCTACAGCCCCCCCCTATCTCTGTAACCTCCTCCAGCCCTTCCAACCCTCCCTATCTGTGTAACCTCCTCCAGCCCTTCCAACCCTCCCTATCTCTGTAACCTCCTCCAGCCCCTACAACCCTCCCTATCTGTGTAACCTCCTCCAGCCCCTACACCCCTCCCTATCTCTGTAACCTCCTCCAGCCACTACCCCCCTCCCTATCTCTGTAACCTCCTCCAGCACCTACACCCCTCCCTATCTCTGTAACCTCCTCCAGCCCCTACAACTCTCCCTATCTCTGTAACCTCCTCCTGCCACTACACCCCTCCCTATCTCTGTAACCTTCTCCAGCCCCGAAACCCTCCCTATCTCTGTAACCTCCTCCAACCCCTACACCCTTCCCTATCTCTGTAACCTCCTCCAGCCCCTACAACCCTCCCTATCTGTGTAACCTCCTCCAGCCCCTACACCCCTCCCTATCTGTGTAACCTCCTCCAGCCCCTACACCCCTCCCTATCTGTGTAACCTCCTCCAGCCCCTACACCCCTCCCTATCTGTGTAACCTCCTCCAGCCCTTACAACGCTCCCTATCTGTGTAACCTCCTCCAGCCCCGACACCCCTCCTTATCTCTGTAACCTCCTCCAGCCCCTGCAACCCTCCCTATCTCTGTAACCTCCTCCAGCCCCGACACCCCTCCCTCTCACTGTACCTTGTTTAAGGTCTAACTGCTGTACGTTTAGGGCCAGAAAGGCAAAAATATTTCTTTTTTTCATTTTTGTGTTTTTTCCTTTTTTGTGTGAGGGGGGGGTGGTGGTTTGTGAATGATGACCTGCTACCGTTATCTACACGTAGCAGGAGTTAATCCAGCATCCGCCACCGATGCTCGGTGTGTCGACTAAGCAAAAGAACAGCAAGCAACTGAGGGTCTAAACAAAAGGGGGTGCTCCAAAATAACGAGTGGAGCACGGCCTAAAAAGAACGCGAAGGAAAACGAAAATTTAACCATACCCGTCAAATCAAAGTGTGAAAATCGGGGTGGAGAAGGCAGTGCAACCCCTGCTGTGCCCCGCGGAGGGCCTCGGGGGTGCCCATGGACACCACATGCTCCCTCTCCAGGGACACCCTGCCGCGAACGAGGCCGCGGAAGAGGGGCAGGCTGCCGGGCCGGACGACCCCCTCGGCCGCCCGCTGCCTGGGCCTATAAATGGCAAGTTTGGCCAGGCCCAGGAGCAGGTTCACGAGGAGGCCCTCCGCACCGGATGTCCGTAGATCAGGGGCGTGGGGCTGAAGTGCAAAGAAAACCACAACAACATTGTCAAGAAACCAAAAAGGGAGTGCAGCCTAGGACAGACAACATTGCTATGGGCGAGGCGTTTTCAGAACCCCAAAATGTATCATGGAGTTCAACCAACCTCCCCCTTTAATGGATTTGTTGCTTTTGAAGCACACGGCTTGTTCTCCAGGAGTGGGATTACAATTATGGACACGTGGGTTTTTAAACACAAAACAATGTTTATTCCATGAACTTAACTTAACCTTTTAAATAGACCTTGGATCACTTAACACCCCTTACTTCAAAGATAACCCCAAAAATATTACAAGACTAAATAATCCTTCAGTTATTCCTTTCAACATCCAAAAGACTGAACACCTTTAAACAGAAACACATCAGGTTAAAGGCATTTCTATTATGAGTTTAAATCACCCAAATGATCCAGAGACAGTCTTTCATGGCAGAGATCACGGCAGCTCCAGCTCACTGCAAACACATACACACCCAAGCTCTTTTCCTCAAAACTGAAACTAAAACTGCAAATGGCTGAGCTAAAACCCAGCTCCACCCACACTCTGACATCACTGCATTTCTTAAAGGTACATTGCTTCAACATCCATTTCTTAAAGGCACTCTCACATGACAACATACACTTGCTCCACGGTCTCCACCAGGCCGCAAAAGAGACAGGTCTCTGGCGAGGCCGAAAAGTGATAAACTCTGTGATTGGACGGCACTGCCATGTGCAGCACCCTCCACCCCAGCTCCCCTAGTTTTACGGGGAGGACACCTCCGTAGCGGGACCTCCAGTGAGGACTTCCGCCGCCGTACGGCAACGAGGCCCGCCAAGGCGTGTCCGGGAGGCGAGCGAGGACAAGGAGGTGGAAGGTGTGCAATAGCAGGCCATACAGGAGACCCCATCGCGCGGTGCGAATAGGCACGGAGGGGATTTCCACGAGGCGGCTGGGGCTGTGGGGTTCTGGGCCTTGGGATCAATGTGGAATTCCGTCCGGGCAGGGGACCGCTCAGACAGGATACCGCCGCACAACCGCACCGTCACTAGCTCCAGTGTGCCCGCGGGGCCGAGCACTGCCACTGTGAGGCTTGGATGGGATTGGCCGCACGCCGGACAGACATCGCCCCGCGCTCAGCGAGCTCGTGGGGTGTCAGCCAGCCTGGCCCTCCGCCACCCAGCCCTTCCCACGGCACCCACAGCCCGGCCCTCCGCCACCCAGCCCTTCCCACGGCACCCACAGCCCTCCGCCACCCAGCCCTTCTCACGGCACCCACAGCCCTCCGCCACCCAGCCCTTCCCACGGCACCCACAGCCCTCCGCCACCCAGCCCTTCCCACGGCACCCACAGCCCGGCCCTCCGCCACCCAGCCCTTCCCACGGCACCCACAGCCCGGCCCTCCGCCACCCAGCCCTTCCCACGGCACCCACAGCCCGGCCCCACCCAGCCCTTCCCACGGCACCCACAGCCCGGCCCCACCCAGCCCTTCCCACGGCACCCACAGCCCGGCCCTCCGCCACCCAGCCCTTCCCACGGCACCCACAGCCCTCCCCACCCAGCCCTGCCCACGGCACCTACAGCCCTCCGCCACCCAGCCCTTCCCACGGCACCCACAGCCCTCCGCCACCCAGCCCTGCCCACGGCACCCACAGCCCTCCGCCACCCAGCCCTTCCCACGGCACCCACAGCCCTCCGCCACCCAGCCCTTCCCACGGCACCCACAGCCCGGCCCTCCGCCACCCAGCCCTTCCCACGGCACCCACAGCCCTCCCCCACCCAGCCCTGCCCACGGCACCCACAGCCCTCCGCCACCCAGCCCTTCCCACGGCACCCACAGCCCTCCCCACCCAGCCCTGCCCACGGCACCCACAGCCCTCCGCCACCCAGCCCTTCCCACGGCACCCACAGCCCTCCCCCACCCAGCCCTGCCCACGGCACCCACAGCCCTCCGCCACCCAGCCCTTCCCACGGCACCCACAGCCCTCCCCACCCAGCCCTGCCCACGGCACCCACAGCCCTCCGCCACCCAGCCCTTCCCACGGCACCCACAGCCCTCCACCACCCAGCCCTTCCCACGGCACCCACAGCCCGGCCCTCCCCACCCAGCCTTTCCCACGGCACCCACAGCCCGGCCCTCCGCCACCCAGCCCTTCCCACGGCACCCACAGCCCGCCCCTCCGCCACCCAGCCCTTCCCACGGCACCCACAGCCCTCCGCCACCCAGCCCTTCCCACGGCACCCACAGCCCTCCCCCACCCAGCCCTGCCCACGGCACCCACCGCCCTCCGCTCCGCCACCCAGCCCTTCCCACGGCACCCACAGCCCTCCGCCACCCAGCCCTGCCCACGGCACCCACAGCCCTCCGCTCCGCCAGCCACCCGAATGGAGATTGGCGGAGGTGCGGATTCCTGAGCAGCGGCTCCCTTACGACAGCCGCCACTCCTGACGGGAGAGCTGCGGCGCCTGGAGACCGTGTTCCAGACTTTGAGGAGGACCTGGTACAAGACGGGCAGCGCCAACAGAGAGTTCCGAAGACCCTGCTGGTCCACAGACAGGAGCCGCACGTCGTAGTTCAGGCCGAGCCCCTGGGGGGAGAAATCCGTCGCCAGGGCCCCACCGTGGAGGAGGCTCAGCGTACAGGTAACGCTGCAGAGTCTGAGGGTGGAAAGTGGCAGTCTGGGTGCGGAGGCACACCAGCGCCTGACCGCCCTCCGCCATCGGGAGACTCCAGACCTCCGCAGCGACCCCGTGCAGTCGATTGTCCCGGAGGAACCGAAGCCGGGCTCTCTGGATGGTGGGACAAAGCCAGGGGGGGGAGTCAGTGACCAGCCGGGACCACAGCATGGAGGCGATCAGCTGGTTTATGACGAGAACTCGGCCCCTGTGGGACAGCACTCGGAGCCGTCCTGTCCAGCGTCCCAGGCCAGCGGTGACCTTGGTCTCCAGCTCCTGCCCATTCGCCGGCCAGGCTCCCTCTGCCGGGCAAAGGTGGACTCCCAGGTCGAGCCTGTTGGTCCGACTCCAGCTGAAGGGCCCGAGCTCCTCCGGGAGGGGGGTCCACCTGCCACGGACCGACCAGGAGTCCGGAACATTTGGCCCAGTTGATCCGTGGGGAGGACGCGGCGGAGTAGACAGCTTGGCTCTCTCGCATCCTCCGCAGGTCACCGGGGTCAGTGACCATGAGGAACACGGCATCAGCGTCCGCCGAGAGGACCACCCCCCCGTCCGGCTCGCGCAGAACCAGCCCCGTGAACCCCCTCCGCAGGAGGCACAGGAAAGGCTCCACGCAGAGGGAATAATGTTGGCCGGACAGGGGGCAGCCCTGACGCACTCCTCTCCCAAAGCGAAGGGGCGCCGTCAGGGACCCGTTAACCTTAATCAGACTCTCCGAGGCGGCGGACAGTAACCGGATCCAGGCCACAAAATACCACCCGAACCCGACAGCTCGCAGAGTCCCGAGCAAATCCCCGGGCCCCACCCTGTCGAACGCCTTCTCCTGGTCAAGAGACAGGGAGGCGCTCGACGTACCAGTCCGCTGGGTAAAATGGAAAATGTCCCGGGCCAGGTGGATATTGTCATAGATTGTGCGGTCCGGGACTGTGTAGGACTGGTCAGGGTGGATCATGTGGTACAGCTCGGGGCCAAGGCGTAAACACAGCACCTTGGCGAAGATTTTATAGTCCGTGCTGAGGAGGGAGACCGGTCGCCAGGTCTTATGTCGGCGGAGATCCCCCTTCTTGGGCAGCAGGGCAATGACGGCCCTGCGCCACGAAAGGGGCATCTCCCCGGTCGCGATACATTCCCCCAGGACCCCCGCGTAGTCGCCCCCCCCGGATGTCCCAGCACGCCCTGAAGAACTCCACGGTCAGCCCGTCCAGCCCTGGGGATTTGCCCCGTGAGAGGCTGTCCAGGGCGCCGGTCAGCTCTTGGAGGTTGATGGCGTTATCGAGCTTCCCGGCGCCCTCCGGGCCGACCTGCGGCAGGTCCTCCCACAGAACTCTGCAAGCGTCCTCGCTGGACGGACCCGGAGAGAAGAGGTCGGAGTAAAAATCCGTGATCAGGGCCCTGACCCCCTCCGGATCCGAGACGAGGGGCCGGTCGTTGGCCAGCAGCGTAGAAACCTGCCGACGGGCCCCGCGTCCTCCTTCCAGCGAGGAGAAGAAGCGGGAGCCGCGGTCCATGTCCGTTAGGAGACGGATCCGCGACCTCACGTCCTCGCCACGGGACCCGGCCAGTTGCAGGCCCCGCAGTGCGCCCCTCTTCTCCCTGTACACCAGCCCCAGGGCCGGGCCTCATCGGGCTGAGCGAGACGTGACTCCAGATCGAGGAGTTCCTCAGCCAGGTTGGCGATCGTGGAGTTCCGCCACGCCGAAGACCCCTTCGTGTACCCCTGACAGAAGGCACGGTTCTGGGCCTTGCCCACATCCCACCGTAGCCTCAAGGAGGGGAAGCCACCCCGCTCCCTTCTCCAGCCGGCCCAGAAACGGCAGAACGAGTCCAGGAACCGCTCGCCCTCCAGCAGCAGGTTGTTAAAGTGCCAGTACGCGGACCGTGTCTGAGCGCGGGACGGGGCGAGACCCGCCCACACCAGGTGGTGATCCGAGCTCGGCACCTGCTCCATGGAGGCCGTCGGAACGCTGGGCAAGTACGTCTGGGAAATGTAAAGACGGTCGATGCTGGACGCTCTGAACGGGGGCCGCACAGAGGTGCACACCCGCAATTCAGGGTGGAGAGTCCGCCAGACATCCACAAGTCAAAGGACCTAACCAGGTCCCTCAACTCCACCACCGCAGCCAGGCCGCGCTGGACTCCACCACGGTCCTTGTCCCGGAGGGTGCAATTAAAACCCCCTCCGAGGACGATGCACTCGCCCGCCGGGATTGTGCCTGGAAGAGTGGACACCTTTTGGAAGGAAGCCGCCTGCTGCGGTCCGGCCACGGGAGCGGATACATTGACAAAGTGAATCACCGCTGCCCCGAAACGGGCCTTTAGGTGCAGCAGACGGCCTGGCACCGGCTCCTGGACCCCCCAAGATCTCCGGCTGAAAATGTGGAGCCAACAAGATAGCCACCCCGCCCGAACGTGGGGCCAGGTGACTCATGAAGACTCCTCCTTGCCCCCCCAGGGTCCCCTGAGCTTCGTCACCCGGGTGGCCTGGGTTTCCTGCGGGAAGCACACCCCGTGCTTTCCGTCCCGGAGAAGAGCTGGAAGCGGCGATGTGCGTCCCTGCTGCCGTTGATGTTGAGGCTGTGGTTACCTCTATGTCAGTTGTAGCGTGTGTCCTTCGCCAATCACCCTTTATTCAGTCCCTCAGAGAGCGTCTAAATCCTCCTCCTCACCCGCCACCGAGCAGCCGTCCTCCTCCGAGCGGTCACCGCCCGGGTCCCCCGACACGTGGAGTGTGGCGGGCAACATGGGCCCATCGGCTAGCCCTAGGCCCGTGGATCCCACCCCCAGGATCGTCCTCAGGCGGGTCCCTTGCTGGCTCCCCCCCCCGGGGCTCCGCAGATGGCGGCAGCTCTCGCCGTGACCTTGGGGAGATCTGGAAGGACACCCCGGAAACAGCTCCGGGATGAAAACTGGGCTCCCTGGCGTCACCCGCCCGGGCGTAGAGAACGGGGAGCTTTCCCCGGCATCACCCGGCCACGACCCCAAGACATAAGAGTATCGGTGGCTGGCGCCGGCCCCCCCCCCAGCCCCAATCCTCCCTGCTCGGGGGTCGACAGCAGCTCAAACACCTCGGACTGGGCGTCAGGGGGATGGGGATAAATACGGGCGATACCCACCCCCACTCGCCCGGGGAGGGGGCAGCGAGATCCACCAGCCCCTCCTGCCCGGACAGGCGGCGCTTGCGGGGGGGCGCGATCACCTTCCTGCACGGCCTCCATCGCCGCAGAACCCTCAGCAGTGTGGGAAACCACTCTGCTCCTATATTAAGGGTTGTACGGTAGAACCTGCACCACAGGTTCACCTGGGCCCCTGCGTGCTAGCCCCGCCCTGTAAAATGGACACCTTTCTTGGCCAAATTTTTCCCAGCAAGCTTGGCTTGCAGGGCTGTCTGGGAGTGTGAAAGGAATGTTTGCAGCAACCGCCCCCCCCCCCCCGGACTTACAACTCATCAGTAGACAGACAGCACTAATTGGATCAGCAAAGAGCACAATGGAAATACTAATAGCCCTGAAACTCCCTCAGCCAAGAAACAATGTGTTGGTAAGAACTCCTTACACATGAACTCCTTACACCTTGTCTCCATCGGAGCTGAAAAACCCATCGGCATAATCAGGTCATAATGGCAGCAATCTCGAGCGAATGGCAGACTCGAAAATCCCATCTGCTTAACGAGGTGTGGGAGACCGCGATCTCCCCGGACAATGGAGCGGGCAGGAAGCCGTTTACCCTGGAGGGAAACTGCCCGGAGACTGGAGCTGGCCACCTGGACCTATCAGGAGAAGGGGCGGGACCTGCGGGAACTTTGAAATGCTAACTGACATGCTCACACGAAAGAAGCTGGACTGGAGCGAAAGAAACTTGGATTTTGGACGATAAAAACGGTGGTCGAACGGCTATTCAATCACCCTTAGGATCTTCTGCTCGTGCTGAACTCTCTGCTCCCACAACATCAGCCTTGGATTGTAAGTATCCCGCAGCAGCTTGCGAAGCTCCCGGGACTAGTATAGCGGTTGAGGCTTTGGGGAAAGGGGGTGAATGCTCCTATTTTGTCCTTTTAAAAGATTGCTAAAATTGTGTATGTAAGTTTTACGTTGTGCTGCGATAGTATTCCTTCCATAGTAATAGTCATTAAAGTATAAGATAATTGTGTGTTTTCTGTATTTGGTGGGGGTTGATCTTGGCAATTAATAAATATATGTGTTTGGAGTTTGGAATTGGAGTCTCAATTCCTTCAATCCCTCACCAACGAGCTCTAGCCAAGTCACTCTATTGCAATACTCCTTACCATAAATCCGGTGTCGAGAACGGAGGGAAATCCCTGGGCGATTCGAACCCGCTCACTCGGGAAAGGCTGTCAGGTACAGGTGGGCAGAGGTTGTCCTTTCCTCTCTCTCTTGGGGCCGCTGCTCAGGTGAAGCAGGCGCAGGTGGGAGCGAATCCACCGGTGAGAGAGAGAGGATCACCCGGGCAGTGGTGGGGCTTGGGCGACGGGGTGCCAAGCCTGGTAGAAGCCCACGGGGGTGGAGGTAAAAGGGGATCCCGCTACACCAGTCAAATTGATCGTGCCTCAATTTATTAGCATCAGATTCAGAAGATGGACCTCCGGATTAAACCAGATCGCCTGCAGCTGGATCCACACGCAAGCGACGCCAGAAAGGACTTCCAGCGCTGGCGAGCTTGTTTTGAAGCGTTTATCAACGCGGCGCCGACCCCTGTTCCAGAGGCTCAGAAGATTCAAATCTTGTACTCCAGACTCAACTCTAAAATCTTCCCGCTGGTCCAGGAGGCGCCCAATTATGCTGACACTATGACTTGGCTCAAAGAGAGTTATGAGCAGAAGACGAACACGCTCTTCGCCAGACACGCGCTCGCAACGCGTACTCAACTACCGGGCGAGTCAATCGAGGACTCCTGGAGGGCCCTGATCCCACTAGTGCGGGACTGTGTCTGCCAGGACGTTACAGCAAAGGAGCACTCAGATCTCCTTATGAGGGATGCTTTTGTAACTGGGATTGGGTCCGATGTTATCGGGCAGCGGCTCCTAGAAGGGGCCACGCGCGACCTCGCAGAGACTAAAACACGAGCGCTTTCCATGACGGTCGCCCTGCGCAATGTCCAGTCCTCCGCCCCCAACCCCACGGCCCACTCCTCCTACACTTCATGGGCCCCACAAGCAGCCGCCCCAGCGGGGGCGCTACCCACCCGGTACTCCTGCGCTACGCGCCAGCCGGTGATCTCCGGGGGGCCCCGATGCTATTTTTGCGGCCAACAAAGACACCCCCACCAACGCTGCCCGGCCCGCGCTGCCCTTTGTACGGCCTGCGGGAAGAAGGGCCACTACTCAGCCGTGTGCCAGGCCCGCTCAGCGGCAGCGGTCGCCCCCCCCCCGGCCATGGACAATGGGCGCCGCTATCCTCCCCTCCTCCCCAGGCCATGTGCGAGCAATGGGCGCCGCCTTCTTGCTCCACCCCTGCACAACACGTGCGTTCCATGGGCGCCGCTGACGAACCTGATATAAAATAGTTCAAATATTAGTTACAGTGATGTAGGTGCGAGCCAGTCTGATGGTAGTGAGTTCACAAATAAGAGACAAAGAGATTCAGAAAGCATGGCAAGGAAGGGGGAGGGGTCTGATGGAGGATGGGGAAAAGGATGCTGGGTAACAAGAGGCCCAGGGATAAGGAATGAGAAGTGAGCCAATCAGGATGTATGGCCAGGTCAGGAGGGGTATAGGATGACCGATGGGAATCAGTGTGAAACTTGATGCCATTTGAATGTATTTGCAGAGATCCCTTTGTCTCGGACCTCATTCGTTTCCAAGGGGTCCAGGAGACTGGTTCTGTGTCCCTGAGAAGCGAGTCAGACTTGCAAGTTGGTTAAAAATAAATAATACTGTGTCTCCAAATCCATCTCGAGTTTTATTGAGGCCAGACCGACGGGTAAAGAATTCAACATTTGTCACCGCCATTTTGTGACCCCCCAGGACCTCTGGATGCCGCCATTTTGTGACCCCCAGGACCTCCGGGCGCCGCCATCTTGTCCACCCCGCAGCACACGGAGACCAACGGCGTTTCAAGACCCCGACGCAGCGGCCGCCTCACTCCCCGACGATCAACCCCGACTCGCCTCCATGGCAATCGACCAGTCCAGACCACACACTCTGACCAACACATCCACCAGCGTGAAAGTCAACGGCCACGTGACCTCCTGCCGACTGGACTCCGGGAGCACCCAGAGCTTTGTACACCCGAATACGGTAAGGCGCTGCTCCCTTAAGGTACACCCTACCAATCAAAGTATCTCCCTGGCCTCCGGATCCCACCGCGTAGCGATCCGGGGGTACTGTACGGTCACGCTCACAGTCCAAGGCGTAGAGTTCCGCGGTTTTCGCCTCTACGTCCTCCCTAACCTCTGCGCTGCACTTATCCTCGGCCTGGATTTTCAGTGCAACCTCCAGAGCCTGACCCTTAAATTCGGCGGACCCTTACCACCCCTCACTGTGTGCAGCCTCGCGACCCGAAAGGTCGATCCTCCTTCCCTCTTTGCCAATCTAACTCCAGATTGCAAACCCGTCGCCACCAGGAGCAGACGGTACAGCGCCAAGGATAAGGCCTCCATCAGGTCCGAGGTCCAGCGGTTGCTTCAGGAGGGAGTCATCGAGGCAGCAACAGCCCCTGGAGAGCTCAAGTGGTAGTGGTTAAGTCTGGGGAGAAAAACCGAATGGTCGTGGACTACAGCCAGACCATCAACAGGTACACGCAGCTCGACGCGTACCCCCTCCCACGCATATCTGACACGGTTAACCAGATTGCACAGTACCGGGTCTTCTCAACGGTGGACCTGAAATCCGCTTACCACCAGCTCCCCATCCGGAAATCGGACCGGCCATACACCGTCTACGAGGCAGACGGCCGGCTATATCACTTCCTTAGGGTCCCCTTCGGCGTCACCAATGGCGTTTCGGTCTTCCAAAGGGAGATGGACCGAATGGTCGACCGGTACGGCTTGCGGGCCACGTTTCCGCACCTAGACTTTGTCACCCAGGGGTCACTCGGTTGTACCACTTCATTAAGGCATGAAATTTGCCCCACTCCGTCGAGGAAGTAAGGACGGTCACCAGGGACTGCCAGGTCTGTGCGGAGTGCAAGCCGCACTTCTACCGGCCGGACCGCGCGCACCTGGTGAAGGCCTCCCGCCCCTTTGAACGCCTCGGCGTGGATTTCAAAGGCCCCCTCCCCTCCTCCGATGTGATCAATGAATATTCCCATTTTCCCTTCGCCATCCCATGCCCCGACATGACCTCTGCCACCGTCATTAAAGCCCTCATCACCATCTTCGCTCTGTTCGGTTTCCCCACCGACATCCACAGCGACCGGGGATCCTCATTCATGAGCGATGAGCTGCGTCAGTTCCTGCTCAGCAGGGGTATCGGCTCCAGCAGAACAACCAGCTACAACCCCCGGGGAAACGGGCAGGTGGAGAGGGAGAATGGGACGGAATGGAGGGCCGTCCAGCTGGCCCTATGGTCCAGGAAGCTCCCGGCCTCCCGCTGGCAGGAGGTCCTCCCTGATGCACTCCACTCCATTCGCTCGTTACTCTGCACTGCCACTAACAGGACACCGCAGGAACGTCTCTTTGCCTTCCCCAGGGAGACCACATCCGGGGTATCACTCCCGACTGGGCTCACAGCTCCGGGAACCGTCCTGCTCCGTAAACATGTGCGGCTCCACAAGGCGGACCCGTTGGTGGAAAGGGTGCACCTGCTCCACGCAAACCCCCAGTACGCCTACGTGGCGTTCCCCGACGGCCGCCAGGATACCGTCTCCCTCAGGGACCCGGCACCAGCAGGTTCCGCCCCCGCACCACCCCCATCGCCCCCACACCACCCCCGTCACTCCCGGCGCCACCCTCCCCTCCCCCTCCGCCCCCATCACCCCCCCTAGCACCGTCCGTCCTCCCCCTGCCCACCCCTGTCGCCCCCGGCGCCACCCTCCCCTCCCCCGCCGCCCCCATCACCCCCCCAGGACTGTCCGTCCTCCCCCTGCCCACCCCCGTTGATGAAGAGGATGTTGGCACACTCCCGGAGTCAACTTCGACCAGGTCAGCACCAACATCGCCGGCTCCACTGCGCCGATCCCAGAGGACGATCAAGGCGCCGGACCGGGTGAACCTCTGACCGGCCCTCCGGGTGACCAGAGACACTTTTTACTGTTCTGTAAATATTAAAGATTGCGAATTGTATATAGTTCTCCACCACCCCCGCCGGACTCAATTTTAACAGGGGGTGAATGTGGTAAACCACTGTGTTCCTATATTAAGGGTTGTACGGTAGAACCTGCACTACAGGCTCACCTGGGCCCCTGCGTGCTAGCTCCGCCCAGGAGGCGGGGTATAAATATGCGTGGCCTCCAGCTCAAAGCCATTTTGCCAGCTGCTGTGGGAGGCCACGCTTCAGATACTAATAAAGCCTCAGTTTGGATTCACCTTCGTCTCCAGTCAAACTGATCGTGCCTCACTAATCACGTGCTGTACCTGTCCTGGGAGTGTTTGATGGGGACAGCGTAGAGGGAGCTTTACTCTGTATCTAACCCCGTGCTGTACCTGTCCTGGGAGTGTTTGATGGGGACAGTGTAGAGGGAGCTTTACTCTGTATCTAACCCCATGCTGTACCTGTCCTGGGAGTGTTTGATGGGGACAGTGTAGAGGGAGCTTTACTCTGTATCTAACCCCGTGCTGTACCTGTCCTGGGAGTGTTTGATGGGGACAGTGTAGAGGGAGCTTTACTCTGTATCTAACCCAGTGCTGTACCTGTCCTGGGAGTGTTTGATGGGGACAGTGTAGAGGGAGCTTTACTCTGTATCTAACCCCGTGCTGTACCTGTCCTGGGAGTGTTTGGTGGGGACAGTGTAGAGGGAGCTTTACTCTGTATCTAACCCCGTGCTGTACCTGTCCTGGGAGTGTTTGATGGGGACAGTGTAGAGGGAGCTTTGCTCTGTATCTAACCCCGTGCTGTACCTGTCCTGGGCGTGTTTGATGGGGACAGTGTAGAGGGAGCTTTACTCTGTATCTAACCCCGTGCTGTACCTGTCCTGCGAGTGTTTGATGGGGACAGTGTAGAGGGAGCTTTACTCTGTATCTAACCCCGTGCTGTACCTGTCCTGGGAGTGTTTGATGGGGACAGTGTAGAGGGAGCTTTACTCTGTATCTAACCCCGTGCTGTACCTGTCCTGGGAGTGTTTGATGGGGACAGTGTAGAGGGAGCTTTACTCTGTATCTAACCCCGTGCTGTACCTGTCCTGGGAGTGTTTGATGGGGACAGTGTAGAGGGAGCTTTACTCTGTATCTAACCCCGTGCTGTACCTGTCCTGGGAGTGTTTGATGGGGACAGTGTAGAGGGAGCTTTGCTCTGTATCTAACCCCGTGCTGTACCTGTCCTGGGCGTGTTTGATGGGGACAGTGTAGAGGGAGCTTTACTCTGTATCTAACCCCGTGCTGTACCTGTCCTGCGAGTGTTTGATGGGGACAGTGTAGAGGGAGCTTTACTCTGTATCTAACCCCATGCTGTACCTGTCCTGGGAGTGTTTGATGGGGACAATGTAGAGGGAGCTTTACTCTGTATCTAACCCCGTGCTGTACCTGTCCTGGGAGTGTTTGATGGGGACAGTGTAGAGGGAGCTTTACTCTGTATCTAACCCCGTGCTGTACCTGTCCTGGGAGTGTTTGATTGGGACAGTGTAGAAGGAGCTTTACTCTGTATCTAACCCCGTGCTGTACCTGTCCTGGGACTGTTTGATGGGGACAGTTTAGAGGGAGCTTTACTCTGTATCTAACTCCGTGCTGTACCTGCCCTGGGAGTATTTGATGGGGACAGTGTAGAGGGAGCTTTACTCTGTATCTAACCCCGTGCTGTACCTGTCCTGGGAGTGTTTGATGGGGACAGTGTAGAGGGAGCTTTACTCTGTATCTAACCCCGTGCTGTACCTGTCCTGGGAGTGTTTGATGGGGACAGTGTAGAGGGAGCTTTACTCTGTATCTAACTCCGTGCTGTACCTGTCCTGGGAGTGTTTGATGGGGACAGTGTAGAGGGAGCTTTACTCTGTATCTAACCCCGTGCTGTACCTGTCCTGGGAGTGTTTGATGGGGACAGTGTACAGGGAGCTTTACTCTGTATCTAACCCCGTGCTGTACCTGTCCTGGGAGTGTTTGATGGGGACAGTGTAGAGGGAGCTTTACTCTGTATCTAACACCGTGCTGTACCTGTCCTGGGAGTGTTTGATGGGGACAGTGTAGAGGGAGCTTTACTCTGTATGTAACCCCGTGCTGTACCTGTCCTGGGAGTGTTTGATGGGGACAGTGTAGAGGGAGCTTTACTCTGTATCTAACCCCGTGCTGTACCTGTCCTGGGAGGGTTTGATGGGGACAGTGTACAGGGAGCTTTACTCTGTGTCTAACCCCGTGCTGTACGTCCTGGGAGTGTTTGATGGGGACAGTGTAGAGGGAGCTTTACTCTGTAACTAACCCCGTGCTGTACCTGTCCTGGGAGTGTTTGATGGGGACAGTGTAGAGGGAGCTTTACTCTGTATCTAACCCGTGCTGTATTGCCGAGCAACTTGAGGACAGTAGAGGGAGCCATAGGCTGAACATCAGCCAGGGTTCCTGCTCCTGATTTAATTGGTTAATCTGTGTGCACTTTATGCCGTTTTGTAGTGGGTGTCTGGGGAGGTGACAGGATTGAGTGAACCCTCCCCCACTAATAATAATAATCTTTACTGTTATAAGTAGGCTCACGTTAACACTGCAATGAAGTTACTGTGAAAAGCCCCTAGTCGCCACACGCCGGCGTCTGTTCGGGTACACAGAGGGAGAATTCAGAATGTCCAATTCACCCAACAGCACGTCTTTCGGGACTTGTGGGAGGAAACCGGAGCCCCCGGAGGAAACCCACGCAGACACGGGGAGAACGTGCAGACTCCACACAGACAGTGACCCAAGCCGGGAATCGAACCGGGGACCCTGGAGCTGTGAAGCAACAGTGCTAACCACTGTGCTACCCGGCCTCCCGGGGTATGTGTTGGGGTTGAGGTCGGTCTGACGATGTGGGGAGTCGAGTTACATTGTGATGCACACTCAGAGCGAATATCCCATTGAGACGGGCTGGGGGAGGGGGAGGTCAGCTGCTGGGATCTGGGTAGGGATGTTTTTAATAATTTGAGATTTAATTTCTCTATAAAACCCCCGCTTCCCATAGGGTGAGGTACGGGTTGGAGGGCCGAAGGGCCTGTTCCTGTGCTGTACTTTACTTTGTTCTTTGTTCTCTCTCCCACCTCTCTCATTCTCTCTCACTCCCTCACACTCTCTCTCTCTCTTTATCATTCTCCCTCTCACATTCTCTCACTCTCTCATTCTCTCTCTCTCAAAACCTGTACATCTTTGGACACTAAGGGACAATTTAACACGGCCAATCCACCTAACCTGTACATCTTTGGACACTAAGGGACAATTTAACACGGCCAATCCACCTAACCTGTACATCTTTGGACACTAAGGGACAATTTAACACGGCCAATCCACCTAACCTGTACATCTTTGGACACTATGGGACAACTTATCATGGCCAATCCACCTAACCTGTACATCTTTGGACACTAAGGGACAATTTAACACGGCCAATCCACCTAACCTGCACATCTTTGGACACTAAGGGACAATTTAACACGGCCAATTCACCTAACCTGTACATCTTTGGACACTAAGGGACAATTTAACACGGCCAATCCACCTAACCTGCACATCTTTGGACACTAAGGGACAATTTAACACGGCCAATTCACCTAACCTGTACATCTTTGGACACTAAGGGACAATTTAACACGGCCAATCCACCTAACCTGTACATCTTTGGACATTAAGGGACAATTTAAGAGACAGTGAATCCAGGCCCAATTGACTCAATGTCTCCACACGCGACAACAAGGTAGGGGAACTGGCAGCATGGGTTGGTACCTGGGACTTCGATGTTGTGGCCATTTCGGAGACATGGATAGAGCAGGGACAGGAATGGATGTTGCAGGTTCCGGGGTTTAGGTGTTTTAGTAAGCTCAGAGAAGGAGGCAAAAGAGGGGGAGGTGTGGCGCTGCTAGTCAAGAGCAGTATTACGGTGGCGGAGAGGATGCTAGATGGGGACTCTTCTTCCGAGGTAGTATGGGCTGAAGTTAGAAACAGGAAAGGAGAGGTCACCCTGTTGGGAGTTTTTTATAGGCCTCCTAATAGTTCTAGGGATGTAGAGGAAAGGATGGCGAAGATGATTCTGGATATGAGCGAAAGTAACAGGGTAGTTATTATGGGAGACTTTAACTTTCCAAATATTGACTGGAAAAGATATAGTTCGAGTACAATAGATGGGTCGTTTTTTGTACAGTGTGTGCAGGAGGGTTTCCTGAAACAATATGTTGACAGGCCAACAAGAGGCGAGGCCACGTTGGATTTGGTTTTGGGTAATGAACCAGGCCAGGTGTTGGATTTGGAGGTAGGAGAGCACTTTGGGGACAGTGACCACAATTCGGTGACGTTTACGTTAATGATGGAAAGGGATAAGTATACACCGCAGGGCAAGAGTTATAGCTGGGGGAAGGGCAATTATGATGTCATTAGACGTGACTTGGGGGGGATAAGATGGAGAAGTAGGCTGCAAGTGTTGGGCACACTGGATAAGTGGGGCTTGTTCAAGGATCAGCTACTGCGTGTTCTTGATAAGTATGTACCGGTCAGACAGGGAGGAAGGCGTCGAGCGAGGGAACCGTGGTTTACCAAGGAAGTGGAATCTCTTGTTAAGAGGAAGAAGGAGGCCTATGTGAAGATGAAGTGTGAAGTTTCGGTTGGGGCGATGGATAGTTACAAGGTAGCGAGGAAGGATCTAAAGAGAGAGCTAAGACAAGCAAGGAGGGGACATGAGAAGTATTTGGCAGGAAGGATCAAGGAAAACCCAAAAGCTTTCTATAGGTATGTCAGGAATAAGCGAATGACTAGGGAAAGAGTAGGACCAGTCAAGGACAGGGATGGGAAATTGTGTGTGGAGTCTGAAGAGATAGGCGAGATACTAAATGAATTTTTTTCGTCAGTATTCACTCAGGAAAAAGATAATGTTGTGGAGGAGAATGCTGAGCCCCAGGCTAATAGAATAGATGGCATTGAGGTACGTAGGGAAGAGATGTTGGCAATTCTGGACAGGCTGAAAATAGATATGTCCCCGGGACCTGATGGTATTTATCCTAGGATTCTCTGGGAGGCCAGGGAGGAGATTGCTGGACCTTTGGCTTTGATTTCTATGTCATCATTGGCTCCAGGAATAGTGCCAGAGGACTGGAGGACAGCAAATGTGGTCCCTTTGTTCAAAAAGGGGAGCAGAGACAACCCCGGCAACTATAGACCGGTGAGCCTCACGTCTGTAGTGGGTAAAGTCTTGGAGGGGATTATAAGAGACAAGATTTATAATCATCTAGATAGGAATAATATGATCAGGGATAGTCAGCATGGCTTTGTGAAGGGTAGGTCATGCCTCACAAACCTTATTGAGTTCTTTGAGAAGGTGACTGAACAGGTAGACGAGGGTAGAGCAGTTGATGTGGTGTATATGGATTTCAGCAAAGCGTTTGATAAGGTTCCCCACGGTAGGCTATTGCAAAAAATACGGAGGCTGGGGATTGAGGGTGATTTAGAGATGTGGATCAGAAATTGGCTAGCTGAAAGAAGACAGAGGGTGGTGGTTGATGGGAAATGTTCAGAATGGAGTACAGTCACAAGTGGAGTACCACAAGGATCTGTTCTGGGGCCGTTGCTGTTTGTCATTTTTATCAATGACCTAGAGGAAGGCGCAGAAGGGTGGGTGAGTAAATTTGCAGACGATACTAAAGTCGGTGGTGTTGTCGATAGTGTGGAAGGATGTAGCAGGTTACAGAGGGATATAGATGAGCTGCAGAGCTGGGCTGAGAGGTGGCAAATGGAGTTTAATGTAGAGAAGTGTGAGGTGATTCACTTTGGAAGGAATAACAGGAATGCGGAATATTT
The DNA here is from genome assembly GCF_047496885.1 of Scyliorhinus torazame. Classification (NCBI taxonomy): domain Eukaryota; kingdom Metazoa; phylum Chordata; class Chondrichthyes; order Carcharhiniformes; family Scyliorhinidae; genus Scyliorhinus; species Scyliorhinus torazame. The sequence goes on from NW_027308838.1 coordinate 22,773, forward strand.
GGCTAATGGTAAAGTTCTTGAAAGTGTGGATGAGCAGAGGGATCTAGGTGTCCATGTACATAGATCCCTGAAAGTTGCCACCCAGGTTGATAGGGTTGTGAAGAAGGCCTATGGAGTGTTGGCCTTTATTGGTAGAGGGATTGAGTTCCAGAGTCGGGAGGTCATGTTGCAGCTGTACAGAACTCTGGCACGGCCGCATTTGGAGTATTGCGTACAGTTCTGGTCACCGCATTATAGGAAGGACGTGGAGGCTTTGGAGCGGGTGCAGAGGAGATTTACCAGGATGTTGCCTGGTATGGAGGGAAAATCTTATGAGGAAAGGCTGATGGACTTGAGGTTGTTTTCGTTGGAGAGAAGAAGGTTAAGAGGAGACTTAATAGAGGCATACAAAATGATCAGGGGGTTGGATAGGGTGGACAGTGAGAGCCTTCTCCCGCGGATGGAAATGGCTGGCACGAGGGGACATAACTTTAAACTGAGGGGTAATAGATATAGGACAGAGGTCAGAGGTAGGTTCTTTACGCAAAGAGTAGTGAGGCCGTGGAATGCCCTACCTGCTACAGTAGTGAACTCGCCAACATTGAGGGCATTTAAAAGTTTATTGGATAAACATATGGATGATAATGGCATAGTGTAGGTTAGATGGCTTTTGTTTCGGTGCAACATCGTGGGCCGAAGGGCCTGTACTGCGCTGTATTGTTCTATGTTCTATGTTCTAACCCGTCCGTCCCAGGAATCTGTCTGGTGAACCTTGGCTGCTCTTCCTCTCATCCCTATACAGCTGCAGTAAGACATCCTCGCTCCTGTACTCCAATCCTCTCGCAATGAAGGCCGACATACCATCTGTGTTCCTCACCGTTTGACGTACGCAGATGCTGCTTCCAGAGACTGGTGCACTCGGACACCCAGGTCCCTCTGCACACCAACATTTCCCAATCCATCACCATTTAAATAACACTCTCTCATTCTGATTCTCTGTCCCAAGTGGATACCTTCACATTTATCCACGATACACTGCACCTGCCACGTATTTACCCACTCACGCAACCTGTCCAAATCACCAGGAAGCCTCTTAACATCCTCCTCGCCACACGCATTCCCAACATCCTCCTCGCCACTCGCATTCCCAATATCCTCCTCGCCACTCGCATTCCCAACATCCTCCTCGCCACTCGCATTCCCAACATCCTCCTCGCCACTCGCATTCCCAACATCCTCCTCGCCACTCGCTTTGCCAACATCCTCCTCGCCACTCACATTCCCAACATCCTCCTCGCCACTCACATTCCCAACATCCTCCTCGCCACTCACATTCCCAACATCCTCCTCGCCACTCGCATTCCCAACATCCTCCTCGCCTCTCACATTCCCAACATCCTCCTCGCCACTCGCTTTGCCAACATCCTCCTCGCCACTTACATTCCCAACATCCTCCTCGCCACTCACATTCCCAACATCCTCCTCGCCACTCACATTGGTGACCGCACTGGGGACCGAGATTCAATGAAACATAATCAAAATCTCCTGGGCGCGAGATTTTTAAAAAAATGTTTATCTGAGGACACACGCCCTCGGGGTTTAACATCTCCCTCTACCTATCTGAACCGGAATTGTTTTTAATGTGTGACCCACAACTTGTAAGCAACGTTTAAAAATGACTGATATCCCTCATCCCGGGAACCATTCCCGTGAATCTTTCCCACAATCTCTCTGAAACCTTCCCGTCCTCCCGAAAGTCCCAGAGCTGGACGCATCGCTCCAGTCGGGAGTGACCCAGTGTTTTGGAAACGTTTAACAAAACCTCCTTGTTCTTGTTCTCTGTGGCCCTGTTAATAAATCCCAGGAGGCTGTTTGATTTATTCGCCGCTCCCTCACCCTGTCCCGTCGCCATCAATGATTAATGTTCACTCTCCCCCCCGTCCCTCCCCCGCCCCCTCCAGGTCCCTCTGACCCTCGACCCCCTTGAGAACTGGACCCTTTAGATTGGGCAAAACTTTGTTTTGGGAAACGGCGCTGTACGCCGGTTTTACTCGTAAATATCATTAACGTTGCACGTCAGGATCCACGAATAAATGTACGAAGGAATAGGCTGGTGAAATCTCATTTTATTCACACGCTCTATCACACGGTGTGTGGAAGGGAAATTAATGAGTTGCCAACTTAGAAGCATGCTGGGAAATGCTTGACGATAGTTCAACACTGCTTTTGAATAACAATAAGTAGATCAGGTGACATAAACAAAATACTGCTTAATATTCGGGTCTCGGCCTGATTATAAAAACACATTGTCCTCCGAAAGTTAACAAAATGTGTACTCGAGTTGTTTTTAGCCAAGGGCAAGAACATAACGTCTAACGTATTTCATCTTCCGTACTTTCCAAGGTCTATTTAATATAAACACGCCTCTTCACTTCAAGCTGTTATTTCAGACAATAAACATGTGCTTCCTTCAATCGAATCTCAGAGTGCGGTGCTTCTTCGCAGCTGGGACACTCTCTCGTCGCAAATATATTTGTGGAACTAAATTTCCTAAAATCGAACCTCGAGGAATTTGTCTATATTCTAATTTCCACGTCACCGTGTTACGACAGAGGCGAGAGAGAATATTCAAAGTCATTTCAAGATGGCCCCTGCTTTGCTCAGGGTGTTCCGTGGGTCCCAGGAAAGGCTGAAGTTCATTCACCGTCACAATAGAACACCGTCCGTCCGTTCAATGGCTGTAGGGGCCGATAGGAGTAGCGATCCCAGCTCATGCTCTTCACAAAGGCCTTGTACTGTTAAACAACAAAAACATGAATGACTTACGTTTCCCGCACTGTCAGAGGGTCAGTACTGGGGGAGTGCTGCACTGTCCGAGAGTCAGCACCGAGGGAGTGCCGCACTGTCAGAGGGTCAGTACTGAGGGAGTGCCGCACTGTCAGATGGTCAGTACTGAGGGAGTGTTGCACTGTCCGAGAGTCAGCACTGAGGGAGTGCCGCACTGTCAGAGGGTCAGTCCTGAGGGAGTGCTGCACTGTCCGAGAGTCAGCACTGAGGGAGTGCCGCACTGTCAGAGGGTCAGTACTGAGGGAGTGCCGCACTGTCAGAGGGTCAGTACTGAGGGAGCGCCGCACTGTCAGAGTGTCAGTACTGTGGGAGTGCTGCACTGTCAGAGGGTCAGCACTGAGGGAGTGCTGCACTGTCAGAGGGTCAGTACTGAGGGAGTGCTGCACTGTCAGAGGGTCAGTACTGAGGGAGTGCCGCACTGTCAGAGGGTCAGTACTGAGGGAGTGCCGCACTGTCAGAGTGTCAGTACTGAGGGAGTGCCGCACAGTCAGAGGGTCAGTACTGAGGGAGTGCCGCACTGTCAGAGGGTCAGTACTGAGGGAGTGCCGCACTGTCACAGGGTCAGTACTGAGGGAGTGCTGCATTGTCAGAGGGTCAGTACTGAGGTAGTGCCGCACTGTCAGAGGGTCAGTACTGAGGTAGTGCCGCACTGTCAGAGGGTCAGTACTGAGGGAGTGCCGCACTGTCAGTGGGTCAGTACTGAGGGAGTGCCGCACTGTCAGAGGGTGAGTACTGAGGGAGTGCCGCACTGTCAGAGGGTCAGTACTGAGGGAGCGCCGCACTGTCAGAGGGTCAGTACTGAGGGAGTGCCGCACTGTCAGTGGGTCAGTACTGAGGGAGTGCTGCACTGTCAGAGGGTGAGTACTGAGGGAGTGCCGCACTGTCAGAGGGTCAGTACTGAGGGAGCTCCGCACTGTCAGAGGGTCAGTACTGAGGGAGTGCTGCACTGTCAGAGGGTCAGTACTGAGGGAGTGCCGCACTGTCAGAGGGTCAGTACTGAGGGAGCTCCGCACTGTCAGAGGGTCAGTACTGAGGGAGTGCCGCACTGTCAGAGGATCAGTACGGAGGGAGCTCCGCACTGTCAGAGGGTCAGTACCGAGGGAGTGCTGCACTGTCACAGGTTCAGTACTGAGGGAGTGCTGCACTGTCAGAGGGTCAGTACTGAGGGAGTGCTGCACTGTCAGAGGGTCAGTACTGAGGGAGTGCTGCACTGTCAGAGGGTCAGTACTGAGGGAGTGCCGCACTGTCAGAGGGTGAGTACTGAGGGAGCGCCGCACTGTCAGAGGGTCAGTACTGAGGGAGGGTCAGTACTGAGGGAGCGCCGCACTGTCAGAGGGTCAGTACTGAAGGAGTGCTGCACTGTCAGAGGGTCAGTACTGAGGGAGTGCCGCACTGTCAGAGGGTCAGTACTGAGGGAGTGCTGCACTGTCAGAGATCCAGTACTGAAGGAGTGCTGCACTGTCAGAGGGTCAGTACTGAGGGAGTGCCGCACTGTCAGAGGGTCAGTACTGAGGGAGTGCTGCACTGTCAGAGGGTCAGTACTGAGGGAGTGCTGCACTGTCAGAGGGTCAGTACTGAGGGAGTGCTGCACTGTCAGAGGGTCAGTACTGAGGGAGTGCCGCACTGTCAGAGGGTCAGTACTGAAGGAGTGCTGCACTGTCAGAGGGTCAGTACTGAGTGAGTGCCGCACTGTCAGAGGGTCAGTACTGAGGGAGTGCTGCACTGTCAGAGGGTCAGTACTGAGGGAGTGCTGCACTGTCAGAGGGTCAGTACTGAGGGAGTGCCGCACTGTCAGAGGGTCAGTACTGAAGGAGTGCCGCACTGTCAGAGGGTCAGTACTGAAGGAGTGCTGCACTGTCAGAGGGTCAGTACTGAGGGAGTGCCGCACTGTCAGAGGGTCAGTACTGAGGGAGTGCTGCACTGTCAGAGGGTCAGTACTGAGGGAGTGCTGCACTGTCAGAGGGTCAGTACTGAGGGAGTGCCGCACTGTCAGAGGGTCAGTACTGAGGGAGTGCTGCACCGTCAGAGGGTCAGTACTGAGGGAGTGCCGCACTGTCAGTGGGTCAGTGCTGAGGGAGTGCTGCACTGTCAGAGGGTCAGTACTGAGGGAGTGCCGCACTGTCAGAGGGTCAGTACTGAAGGAGTGCCGCACTGTCAGAGGGTCAGTACTGAAGGAGTGCTGCACTGTCAGAGGGTCAGTACTGAGGGAGTGCCGCACTGTCAGAGGGTCAGTACTGAGGGAGTGCTGCACTGTCAGAGGGTCAGTACTGAGGGAGTGCTGCACTGTCAGAGGGTCAGTACTGAGGGAGTGCCGCACTGTCAGAGGGTCAGTACTGAGGGAGTGCTGCACCGTCAGAGGGTCAGTACTGAGGGAGTGCCGCACTGTCAGTGGGTCAGTGCTGAGGGAGTGCTGCACTGTCAGAGGGTCAGTACTGAGGGAGTGCCGCACTGTCAGAGGGTCAGTACTGAGGGAGTGCTGCACTGTTAGAGGGTCAGTACTGAGGGAGTGCTGTACTGTCAGAGGGTCAGTACTGAGGGAGTGCCGCACTGTCAGAGGGTCAGTACTGAGGGAGTGCCGCACTGTCAGAGGGTCAGTACTGAGGGAGTGCCGCACTGTCAGAGGGTCAGTACTGAGGGAGTGCCGCACTATCAGAGGGTCAGTACTGAGGGAGTGCCGCGCTGTCAGAGGGTCAGTACTGAGGGAGTGCCGCACTGTCAGAGGGTCAGTACTGAGGGAGTGCTGCGCTGTCAGAGGGTCAGTACTGAGGGAGTGCCGCACTGTCAGAGGGTCAGTACTGAGGGAGTGCCGCACTATCAGAGGGTCAGTACTGAGGGAGTGCCGCGCTGTCAGAGGGTCAGTACTGAGGGAGTGCCGTACTGTCAGAGGGTCAGGACTGAGGGAGTGCCGCACTGTCAGAGGGTCAGTACTGAGGGAGTGCCGCACTGTCAGAAGGTCAGCACTGAGGGAGTGCCGCACTGTCAGAGGGTCAGTACTGAGGGAGTGCCGCACTGTCAGAAGGTCAGTACTGAGGGAGTGCCGCACTGTCAGAGGGTCAGTACTGAGGGAGTGTTGCACTGGAGGGTCAGTACTGAGGGAGTGCCGCACTGTCAGAGGGTCAGTACTGAGGGAGTGCCGCACTGTCAGCGGGTCAGTACTGAGGGAGCGCTGCACTGTCAGAGGGTCAGTACTGAGGGAGTGCCGCACTGTCAGCGGGTCAGTACTGAGGGAGCGCTGCACTGTCAGAGGGTCAGTACTGAGGGAGTGCTGCACTGTCAGAGGGTCAGTACTGAGAGAGTGCCGCACTGTCAGAGGGTCAGTACTGAGGGAGTGCCGCACTGTCAGAGGGTCAGTACTGAGGGAGTGCTGCACTGTCAGAGGGTCAGTACTGAGGGAGTGCCGCACTGTCAGAGGGTCAGTACTGAGGGAGTGCCGCACTGTCAGAGGGTCAGTACTGAGGGAGTGCCGCACTGTCAGAGGGTCAGTGCTGAGGGAGTGCTGCACTGACAGAGGGTCAGTACTGAGGGAGTGCAGCACTGTCAGAGGGTCAGTACTGAGGGAGTGCCGCACTGTCAGAGGGTCAGTACTGAGGGAGTGCCGCACTGTCCGAGGGTCAGTACTGAGGGAGTGCCGCACTGTCAGAGGGTCAGTACTGAGGGAGTGCTGCACTGTCGGAGGGTCAGTGCTGAGGGTGGTGGGCTCTCGGTAGTGTTACCTCCCTCTGACATTAAACCAGTGCCCCCTCTGGCTTCATCGTTGAACAGGAGGATCACATCCAGTGTTGGGATTTGTACGGGGATTTCTCAGTTCCTCACCCAGCGGCAAATAATTATCCCTCAACCAACACTGCGAAATGCAGAATATTCCCTCATTAGCGCACCCCTCAATGTGGGATGTTGCTGTGCGCAATCTGGCAATATGGTTCCTATTCTGGGGCGTCATTCTCCGCCCCCCCAGAGGGTCGGAGAATGGCCGTTGGCCGCCGTGAATCCCGCCCCCGCCGAAGTCTCCGAAGGGAGAAAAGTCGGCGGGGCGTTAATGGCGCCGCTGCCGCGGAGAATGTCACGGGTCTGCGCAAGGCAGCCAATTTTCGGCCTGCCGATATTCTCCCTTCCGGATGGGCCGAAGTCCCGTCGACGTGATGACCGTTCACGTCGACGTGAATCAAACCTCCTTTTCATCGGCGTGACCCGGTGCTCCAGGCTCACGCTGACCAGCGAGGAGGTGAGTGACGGCCTGGGGGGTTGGCTCTGGGCAGGAAATGGCGTGGCCGCAGACTGATTGCGTGAGGAGAGGTGTGTCTCGGCTTGTGTGTGTGTGCGGCGGGGGCGGGGGGGGGTGGTTAGAATAGGCTGGGCTCCGGGGGAGTGCCGGGAGGGGGGTCCGTGCCGGGGAGGAGGATGGGGAGGGGGGTGGTCCGTGCCGGGGTGGAGGTTGGTGTCCGTGCCGGGGAGGGGGATGGGGGGTCCGTGCCGGGAGGGGGATGGGGGGTCCGTGCCGGGGAGGAGGTTGGGGGGTCCGTGCCGGGGAGGAGGTTGGGGTCCGTGCCGGGGAGGGGGATGGGGGTCCGTGCCGAGGAGGAGGTTGGGGTCCGTGCCGGAGAGGGGGATGGGGGGTCCGTGCCGGGAGGGGGATGGGGGGTCCGTGCCGGAGAGTGGGATGGGGGGTCCGTGCCGGGAGGGGGATGGGGGTCCGTGCCGGGAGGGGGATGGGGGTCCGTGCCGGGGAGGGGGAGGGGGAGGGGGATGGGGTCCGTGCCGGGGATGGGGATGGGGGGTCTGTGCCGGGGAGGAGGTTGGGGTCCGTGCCGGGGAGGAGGATGGGGGGTCCGTGCCGGGGAGGAGGTTGGGGTCCGTGTCGGGGAGGAGGATGGGAGGGTCCGTGCCAGGGAGGGGGATGGGGGGGTCCGTGCCGGGGAGGAGGTTGGGGTCCGTGTCGGGGAGGAGGATGGGGGGTCCGTGCCGGAGAGGGGGATGGGGGGTCCGTGCCGGGGAGGGGGATGGGGGGTCCGTGCCGGAGAGGGGGATGGGGGGTCCGTGCCGGGGAGGAGGTTGGGGGGGTCCATGCCGGGGAGGAGGTTGGGGGGGGGTCCGTGCCGGGGAGGGGGATGCGAGGGCAAGTGAGTTGGTCCACCTGGCCAGGTGCCAGCCTCCAACAGTTGGACCCATGCGGTCCATGCCACCTGGCTGGGGGGAGGAGGGGATATGGGCAATGATGACATGTCGTCGTTCCCCTCCCCCCCACCAGGCCGTCATGTTTTCAGACCATCCAGCGATGTTGGCCACCGTGGTGGCAGCCGCTCATGTCTATGTTGCCCTGGATGAGGAGGAGGAGGAGGAGGAGGAGGAGGAGCGTGCCAGAGAGGCGGCGCAGGCTGCCGCAGAGGGGCAGGCGGCAGCCGCCCAGGCTGGAGGGACACCTGACCGACAGGACGAGGAGGGGGAGGAGGACGTCGCGGCCCCACGGCAACGGAGGCACCCGAGGGCGCCCCGTGTGTACCGGCCCCGGCAGTCATACCAGGACCTCACGGACCGGGAATGCAGGAGGAGACTCCGGATGAGCCGGGAAACCGTGGCACACATCTGCCACCTGCTGGCACACCTGTCACCGCGTGGCACTGGCGGGGGACACCCTCTCCCCGTGTCCGTCAAGGTTACGGTGGCCCTGAACTTTTATGCAACGGGGTCATTCCAGGCACCGAGTGGGGACCTGTCCGGCATATCGCAGACATCGGTGCATCGGTGCATCCGGGCAGTGACAGATGCCCTTTATGCCATGGCGCACAGCTACATCCGCTTCCCTGTGGACCGGGCCAGCCAAGATGCCCGGGCCGTGGGCGTCTCTGCCGTTGCCGGGTTCCCCATGGTCCAGGGCGTGATCGATGGGATGCACGTCGCCGTGCGGCCACCTGCAGATAACAGGGCCGTGTTCACCAATAGGAAGGGGACCTATTCGAAGAACATACAGGTGGTCTGCGACCACCGCATGATGATCCTGCACGTCTGCGCCTGTCACCCAGGCAGTGTACACGACTCATTCGTGTTGTCGCGGTCATCCATCTCCGGCATGTACGAGGGACGCCATCCCCGGCTGAGGGGCTGGTTGCTGGGCGACAGGGGCTACCCATTGCGATCGTGGCTGATGACGTCTATACGGAGGCCACGCAATGAGGCGGAGAACCGCTACAATGATGCCCATGTAGCGACAAGGGGAGTGATAGAGAGGTGCTTTGGCGTGCTGAAGATGCGTTTCAGGTGCCTGGACCTCTCTGGGGGCGCCCTCCAGTATCGGCCAGATAGGGTCGGCCGCATCATTGTGGTGTGCTGCGTCCTGCACAACATAGCCCAGCAGAGGGGCGATGTGCCGCAGGCAGAGGAGGGCGGAGTGGAGGAGCAGCAGGAAGAGGCACAGTCCTCCCCAGATGAGGGGGATGGGGGCAATGGTCAGGGCAGACGGGGTAGACACAGGCGGGTGGCTGTCCACCGTTACCGGCTGGCCCAGCGGGCACGGGACAGGCTGGTAGACGCCCGCTTCACTGACTAGATGGGCGTGGGAATCAGGTAGTATGGCCACAGACCGCACACCATGGCAACAGCCGACCACCCACACCCCCCACCCATCCACCCACCCAGCACCCTCACCCCCCTCCCCAACCCCACCCACCCCACCCGCATGCACACCACCCCCCCATTGCCGATCCACCTGCGGCACAACGGGCCGGGCTCACACAGTTGCGGGTGGACGCGTGTCTATCGCAGGCCATGGAGGATGATGACAACCCGCCCTGCGGTGAGCTCCTGGCTCTACATCGTTGGACTATGTCTGACCCATGGCCACAGTACCACCATCCACCCGGACCATCCCTGCATGCGGCTGTGACACTGCAGCGCACGGTCCCGTCCTCTGCCCGGGGGATGTTGATGGCGGCCCAGGGGGAAGGGGGCAGACTCACCTGGGGCTGAGGTAAGACCACCCGTCACACACACACTTGCGCTCAACGTACATGACACCCCCGCACACTTTGGACAGAGCACAAAGGCAGCTTCGGTAGGTGTAACATTGACTTTAATAACCAAAGGAGTTCATGCACGTGCCCTAGCGCCTAAAACTCATCTGTGCCCTGCACCCGTGCCAACTTACTCAGTGTCTAATTGTTTGGCCTTACGGGCCCTTTGACTACGTCTACGTGGTTCCCCAGACGGTACAGCAGAACTGGAGGTGGACTCCTGTGATTCCTGCCCTCTGACACTGGATCCCTTTGGCGACCGTTTCCTGGGGCGTCCTGGCCTAGATGGGCCAGGCTGCGGCCCGGGCGACTGGGATGGCGAGCTGCCAGCCTGTCCTGCCCGTTGCCCACCCGATGCACCTGGGACGGAAGGGGGGGAGTCCGAGGTGTCGCGGTGTACCGGGACCTCCCCTACAGAGGGAGCCGGGACAGACCACACCACCTCCTCCTCCCTCGGGGTGCCCGATGGCCCCCAGGCCTCTACATGGGTGGGGGATGCGAACGGACTGGCCATCCGACGCCCCCCCGACATCTGGCGCTGCCAGTCCTGGAGGCCCGTGCTGGTATCGACAGGGGTCTGCAGGTTTGCAGCCATGGAGCCCAGGGGGTTGTCAAACCCTGTCTGTGACAGTGCGACGCCGGCTCGCACATGGCCACTGGCGCCGATGCCCTCAGCGATGGCCTGCTGAGACTGGGCCATGGCCTGCAGAGACTGGGCCATGGCCTGCAGAGACTGGGCCATGGCCTGCTGAGACTGGGCCATGGCCTGCTGAGACTGGGCCATGGCCTGCTGAGACTGGGCCATGGCCTGCTGAGACTGGGCCATGGCCTGCAGAGACTGGGCCATGGCCTGCAGAGACTGGGCCATGGCCTGCAGAGACTGGGCCATGGCCTGCAGAGACTGGGCCATGGCCTGCAGAGACTGGGCCATGGCCTGCAGAGACTGGGCCATGGCCTGCAGAGACTGGGCCATGGCCTGCAGAGACTGGGCCATGGCCTGCAGAGACTGGGCCATGGCCTGCAGAGACTGGGCCATGGCCTGCAGAGACTGGGCCATGGCCTGCTGAGACTGGGCCATGGCCTGCAGAGACTGGGCCATGGCCTGCTGAGACTGGGCCATGGCCTGCAGAGACTGGGCTATGGCCTGCTGAGACTGGGCCATGGCCTGCAGAGACTGGGCCATGGCCTGCAGAGACTGGGCCATGGCCTGCAGAGACTGGGCCATGGCCTGCTGAGACTGGGCCATGGCCTGCTGAGACTGGGCCATGGCCTGCAGAGACTGGGCCATGGCCTGCTGAGACTGGGCCATGGCCTGCAGAGACTGGGCTATGGCCTGCTGAGACTGGGCCATGGCCTGCAGAGACTGGGCCATGGCCTGCTGAGACTGGGCCATGGCCTGCAGAGACTGGGCCATGGCCTGCAGAGACTGGGCCATGGCCTGCTGAGACTGGGCCATGGCCTGCTGAGACTGGGCCATGGCCTGCTGAGACTGGGCCATGGCCTGCTGAGACTGGGCCATGGCCTGCAGAGACTGGGCCATGGCCTGCAGAGACTGGGCCATGGCCTGCTGAGACTGGGCCATGGCCTGCTGAGACTGGGCCATGGCCTGCTGAGACTGGGCCATGGCCTGCAGAGACTGGGCCATGGCCTGCAGAGACTGGGCCATGGCCTGCTGAGACTGGGCCATGGCGTTGAGCGCCTCTGCCATCTGGCGCTGGCACTGGCTCATGGCCTCCTGTGAGAGGGCAGCCATGTCCGGGGCCACAGACGCAGCCTGCACGGAAAGCCCCAGGCCTCGCAAACCGTTCCCCACGTCTGACACCGTCGCACCCATTGCCTGCACCGCGGACGCCACCCGTGCGGTGTCGGCCTGGGTGGCACGCATGACCGGCACCACTCCCAGCTCCTGGACGCGGGTGGACTCCTCCCGGCCCCTCTGCTGCTCCTACCTCCACCTGCTGTACCGGGACGGCTGTGTTGTGCGCACCAGTGAGTGTACCAGACGCCTCATCACTAAAGTGCCCAACCGTGGTGAGTGTTTCTGCGATGGTGGAGGGTGTTGGTGACAGCAGTGGCGTTGTGTCGTGCTCTTCGTCCCACTCTGAGTCCATGGCACTTTGGGGTGGGGGTTCGTCTCCACCCATCCACTCTGAGTCACTGTCCGGTATTTTGTCTTCCTGGGCAGTGCTGTCCCGGGTAGTGCTGCCCCGGGTAGTGCTGTCCCGGGTACGGGTGTCCTGGGTAGTGGTGTCCTGGGTAGGGGTGTCCTGGATAGTGGTGTCCTGGGTAGGGGTGTCCCGGGTAGTGCTGTCCCGGGTAGTGGTGTCCCGGGTAGTGGTGTCCCGGGTAGGGGTGTCCCGGGTAGGGGTGTCCTGGGTACGGGTGTCCTGGGTAGTGGTGTCCTGGGCAGTGCTGTCCCGGGTAGGGGTGTCCCGGGTAGTGGTGTCCCGGGTAGGGGTGTCCTGGGTAGTGGTGTCCTGGGTAGTGGTGTCCCGGGTAGGGGTGTCCCGGGTAGGGGTGTCCCGGGTAGGGGTGTCCTGGGTAGGGGTGTCCTGGGTAGGGGTGTCGCGGGTAGGGGTGTCCCGGGTAGTGGTGTCCTGGGTAGGGGTGTCCCGGGTAGGGGTGTCCCGGGTAGGGGTGTCCCGGGTAGGGGTGTCCCGGGTAGTGGTGTCCCGGATAGGGGTGTCCCGGGTAGGGGTGTCCCGGGTAGTGGTGTCCTGGGTAGTGCTGTCCCGGATAGGGGTGTCCCGGGTAGGGGTGTCCCGGGTAGGGGTGTCCCGGGTAGGGGTGTCCCGGGTAAGGGGGTCCCGGGTAAGGGGGGTCCCGGGTAAGGGGGTCCCGGGTAAGGGGGTCCCGGGTAGTGGTGTCCCGGGTAGGGGTGTCCCGGGTAGGGGTGTCCCGGGTAGGGGTGTCCCGGGTAGGGGTGTCCTGGGTAGGGGTGTCCTGGGTAGGGGTGTCCCGGGTAGGGGTGTCCCGGGTAGGGGTGTCCTGGGTAGGGGTGTCCTGGGTAGGGGTGTCCCGGGTAGGGGTGTCCCGGGTAGGGGTGTCCCGGGTAGGGGTGTCCCGGGTAGGGGTGTCCCGGGTAGGGGTGTCCCGGGTAGGGGTGTCCCGGGTAGGGGTGTCCCGGGTAGTGGTGTCCCGGGTAGGGGTGTCCTGGGTAGGGGTGTCCCGGGTAGGGGTGTCCCGGGTAGGGGTGTCCCGGGTAGGGGTGTCCCGGGTAGGGGTGTCCCGGGTAGGGGTGTCCCGGATAGGGGTGTCCCGGGTAGTGGTGTCCCGGGTAGTGGTGTCCCGGGTAGGGGTGTCCCGGGTAGGGGTGTCCCGGGTAGGGGTGTCCCGGGTAGGGGTGTCCCGGGTAGGGGTGTCCCGGGTAGGGGTGTCCCGGGTAGGGGAGTCCCGGGTAGGGGTGTCCCGGGTAGTGGTGTCCCGGGTAGTGGTGTCCCGGGTAGTGGTGTCCTGGGTAGTGGTGTCCCGGGTAGGGGTGTCCCGGGTAGGGGTGTCCCGGGTAGGGGTGTCCCGGGTAGGGGTGTCCCGGGTAGGGGTGTCCCGGGTAGGGGTGTCCCGGGTAGGGGAGTCCCGGGTAGGGGTGTCCCGGGTAGTGGTGTCCCGGGTAGTGGTGTCCTGGGTAGTGGTGTCCTGGGTAGTGGTGTCCTAGCTCAGCTGTGACGGGGGCCTGTGGCTGCCCCTCTCGTCGCACCCGCACGTGACGGGGGTGTCGTCTCCCTGTTGCTCCAGGTCTCTCCGTCTCCCGTGGTCTCCGAGGGGCATCCTGCGGGCGTCGCATGCTGGAGGGTGCGGGTCTCTCCGTCTCCCGTGGTCTCCGAGGGGCATCCTGCGGGCGTCGCATGCTGGAGGGTGCGGGTCTCTCCGTCTCCCGTGGTCTCCGAGGGGCATCCTGTGGGCGTCGTGTGCTGGAGGGTTCGTGTCTCTCCGTCTCCTGTGGTCTCCGAGGGGCATCCTGCGGGCGTCGCATGCTGGAGGGTGCGGGTCTCTCTGTCTCCTGTGGTCTCCGAGGGGCATCCTGCGGGCGTCGCATGCTGGAGGGTCCGGGTCTCTCCGTCTCCCGTGGCCTCCGAGGGGCATCCTGCGGGCGGTCTGCATCTGCGGGGATGGGTGCCTGGACGTTTGGTCCTGCGATACACAATGAAGCATGCATGGTTAGACATCAGGCAGTGATCAGGTGATACGGGGGAGGGGGATATGGGGGAGGGGGGATATGGGGGAGGGGGGATATGGGGAGGGGGGATATGGGGGAGGGGGGATATGGGGGAGGGGGGATATGGGGGATATGGGGGAGGGGGGATATGGGGGATATGGGGAGGGGTATATGGGGGAGGGGGGATATGGGGGAGGGGGGATATGGGGAGGGGGGATATGGGGAGGGGGGATATGGGGGAGGGGGGATATGGGGAGGGGGTATATGGGGAGGGGGGATATGGGGGAGGGGGGATATGGGGGAGGGGGGATATGGGGGAGGGGGGATATGGGGGATATGGGGGAGGGGGGATATGGGGAGGGGTATATGGGGGAGGGGGGATATGGGGGAGGGGGGATATGGTGAGGGGGATATGGGGGAGGGGGGATATGGGGGAGGGGGGATATGGGGGAGGGGGGATATGGGGGAGGGGGGATATGGGGGAGGGGGGATATGGGGGAGGGGGGATATGGGGGAGGGGGGATATGGGGAGGGGGGATATGGGGAGGGGGATATGGGGGAGGGGGGTTATGGGGGAGGGGGGATATGGGGGAGGGGGGATATGGGGGAGGGGGGATATGGGGAGGGGGATATGGGGGAGGGGGGATATGGGGGAGGGGGGATATGGGGGAGGGGGTTATGAGGGATATGAGGGAGGGGGGATATGGGGGAGGGGGGATATGGGGGAGGGGGGATATGGGGGAGGGGGGATATGTGGGAGGGGGGATATGGGGAGGGGGGATATGGGGAGGGGGGATATGGGGAAGGGGGGATATGGGGAGGGGGGATTTGGGGGAGGCAGTTATGGGGGATATGGGGGAGGGGGATATGGGGGGATATGGGGGAGGGGGGATATGGGGGAGGGGGATATGGGGGATATGGGGAGGGGGGATATGGGGGAGGGGGAAATGGGGGAGGGGGATATGGGGATGGGGGATATGGGGGAGGGGGATATGGGGGAGGGGGATATGGGGGAGGGGGATATGGGGGAGGGGGATATGGGGGAGGGGGATATGGGGGAGGGGGGATATGGGGAGGGGGATATGGGGAGGCGGGATATGGGGGAGGGGGTTTATGGGGGAGGGGGATATGGGGGATATGGGGGAGGGGGGGTATGGGGGAGGGGGATATGGGGGATATGGGGAGGGGGGATATGGGGGAGGGGGAAATGGGGGAGGGGGATATGGGGATGGGGGATATGGGGGAGGGGGATATGGGGGAGGGGGATATGGGGGAGGGGGATATGGGGGAGGGGGATATGGGGGAGGGGGATATGGGGGAGGGGGATATGGGGGAGGGGGGATATGGGGAGGGGGATATGGGGAGGCGGGATATGGGGGAGGGGGTTTATGGGGGAGGGGGTTTATGGGGAGGGGGTTTATGGGGAGGGGGGATATGGGGGAGGGGGGATATGGGGAGGGGGATATGGGGGGGAGGGGGATATGGGAGAGGGGGGATATGTGGAGGGGGGCTATGCGGGAGGGGGGATATGGGGGAGGGGGGATATGGGGGAGGGGGGATATGTGGAGGGGGGCTATGCGGGAGGGGGGCTATGCGGGAGGGGGGCTATGCGGGAGGGGGGATATGGGGGAGGGGGGATATGGGGAGGGGGATATGGGGAGGGGGGATATGGGGAGGGGGGATATGGGGAGGGGGGATATGTGGAGGGGGGATATGGGGAGGGGGGATATGGGGAGGGGGGATATGGGGAGGGGGGATATGGGGAGGGGGATATGGGGAGGGGGATATGGGGAGGGGGGATATGGGGAGGGGGGATATGGGGGAGGGGGGATATGGGGAGGGGGGATATGGGGGAGGTGGATGTGGGGATTGGGGATATGGGGGAGGGGGGATATGGGGGAGGGGGATATGGGGGAGGGGGATATGGGGGAGGGGGATGAGGGGGATATGGGGGAGGGGGATATGGGGGAGGGGGGATATGGGGGAGGGGGATATGGGGAGGGGCAATGGGGGAGGGGGGTATGGGGAGGGGGGATATGGGGGATATGGGGGAGGGGGGCGATATGGGGGAGGGGGGCATTTGGGGGAGGGGGATATGGGGGAGGGGGATATGGGGGAGGGGGGGATATGGGGGAGGGGGGATATGGGGAGGGGGATATGGGGGAGGGGGGGATTTGGGGGAGAGGGGATATGGGGATATGGGGACGCTCACCCTGCCTGCTCTGACGAGGTCGTTCACCTTCTTGTGGCACTGGGTGCCTGTCCGTGGTGTCAGGGCCACAGCAGTGACGGCCTCTGCCACCTCCCTCCACAGACGCCGGCTGTGGCGTGGGGCAACTCTGCGGCCGTGCCCGGGATACAGGGCCTCCCTCCTCTGCTCCACCGCGTCCAGGAGCGCCTCCACATCGCGTGACTCGGACCTCGGGGCTGAGCGACGGCCAGCCATCCAGTCGGGTGTTCCGGTCGGGTGTTCCGGTCGGGTGGGGGGGAGCTGCGCGGCCTTATGAGCCGTCACGCCGTGCGGCGCGTATGACGCTGCACGGCGTGAACCACTGCGCAAGCGCGGATCCCGTTACGTCGCTGCTAGCCCATTTCGGGCCGGAGGCTTTCGACCCATTTTTCCGACGTGACGCAAGTCGGATTTGCGCCGTTTTTTTTGCGCCGATCGGCGGACTTTGCGCCGATAACGGAGAATTTCGCCCCTGCTGTCTGAACACAAAACAGTCCTTCACTGGCCGGGAACACAACGTCAGCTCCACCACGGAGCCCAGCCCCTGGGCGGCCGTTTTGGACCGGGATGGGATGATGGAAAAGTGTCCTCAGCTCCGAAGGTTGTGAATCTGAGCAATCGTCCATTCCTAAAAGCTGTGACTGCTCAGTTCCCAGGTCTGTGCAAGGCTCGGCGCAATAGGGTTTTGGCCATGGAGGGGACTGTGGGAGATGTACAGTGCGGAGACCTGGATTATGCTGAACATTAGCCAGGATTGGACTGAATAGCAAAGCTGGTTCGACGATCTCAATGGCCTCAGGTTGCAAGAGGTTCTGAGGTGACCCCAGTGCGTTCGACCTCGCCTGTCCCCTCCCTCGCTGCCCTTGGGGAGAGTCGTTAAGGGAGTGGTACCTGTGACAGACTGACAGACATGGGGTTCTTGACAACAATCCAAACGACGTTCTCCGTGCAAGGGGGGGTGGTCAGGGATCCTTCATATCGGTAAAAGGGCGCCAGTTTCCAGGGAATGATCTTATCCAGATTCAACGACAGAGTGTGGCGTTTACCTGGAAGAAAATACAGGAATAGGAGAGAAGAGTGTGAGAGTCCAACTCATAAAACACGGGGCCAAGGTGGGAATGAGGAATATGGGGAGAAGGTGGGAATGGGGAGAAGGTGGGATTGAGGGAATGGGGAGAAGGTGGGATTGAGGGATACGGGGGGGAAGGTGGGAATGAGGGATACGGGGAGAAGGTGGGATTGAGGGATACGGGGAGAAGGTGGGATTGAGGGATACGGGGAGAAGGTGGGATTGAGGAATATGGGGAGAAGGTGAGATTGAGGGAATGGGGAGAAGGTGGGATTGAGGGATATGGGGAGAAGGTGGGATTGAGGAATATGGGGAGAAGGTGGGATTGAGGGATATGGGGAGAAGGTGGGATTGAGGAACATGGAGAGAAGGTGAGATTGAGGGATATGGGGAGAAGGTGGGGTTGAGGGATATGGGGATAAAGTGGGATTGAGGGATACGGGGAGAAGGTGGGATTGAGGGATATGGGGAGAATGTGGGAATGAGGGATATGGGGAGAAGGTGGGATTGAGGGATACGGGGAGAAGGTGGGATTGAGGGATACGGGGAGAAGGTGGGATTGAGGGATATGGGGAGAATGTGGGATTGAGGGATACGGGGAGAAGGTGGGATTGAGGGATACGGGGAGAAGGTGGGATTGAGGGATACGGGGAGAAGGTGGGATTGAGGGATATGGGGATAAAGTGGGATTGAGGGATACGGGGAGAAGGTGGGATTGAGGGATACGGGGAGAAGGTGGGATTGAGGGATATGGGGAGAAGGTGGGATTGAGGGATATGGAGAGAAGGTGGGATTGAGGGATACGGGGAGAAGGTGGGATTGAGAGATATGGGGATAAAGTGGGATTGAGGGATACGGGGAGAAGGTGGGATTGAGGGATATGGGGAGAATGTGGGAATGAGGGATATGGGGAGAAGGTGGGATTGAGGGATACGGTGAGAAGGTGGGATTGAGGGATACGGGGAGAAGGTGGGATTGAGGGATATGGGGAGAAGGTGGGATTGAGGGATACGGGGAGAAGGTGGGATTGAGGGATACGGGGAGAAGGTGGGATTGAGGGATACGGGGAGAAGGTGGGATTGAGGGATACGGGGAGAAGGTGGGATTGAGGGATACGGGGGGAAGGTGGGATTGAGGGATACGGGGAGAAGGTGGGATTGAGGGATGCGGGGAGAAGGTGGGATTGAGGGATGCGGGGAGAAGGTGGGATATAATGTACTCGATTCACTCTATCCTGCATTCACAATAGTCGGGTGCGATTTTTACACCTACCTTTGTAACCAATATGTGACAACATCTTCACAACAGGCTCGAGACCAGCATTAGGAGTTGATGTGACCTGTTTGTGAAGAAAACGTTACAGATGTGGAACCTTTCTACAATCTTTATGATTACTGTTTAAAGAGGGAGTCTCTCCGTCAGGGACCCTGTTTAAAGAGGGAGTCATTCCGTCAGGGACCCTGTTTAAAGAGGGAGTCTCTCCGTCAGGGACCCTGTTTAAAGAGGGAGTCTCTCCGTCAGGGACCCTGTTTAAAGAGGGAGTCTCTCCGTCAGGGACAGTGTTTAAAGAGGGAGTCTCTCCGTCAGGGACACTGTTTAAAGAGGGAGTCTCTCCGTCAGGGACCCTGTTTAAAGAGGGAGTCTCTCCGTCAGGGACCCTGTTTAAAGAGGGAGTCTCTCCGTCAGGGACACTGTTTAAAGAGGGAGTCTCTCCGTCAGGGACCCTGTTTAAAGAGGGAGTCTCTCCGTCAGGGATCCTGTTTAAAGAGGGAGTCTCTCCGTCAGGGACCCTGTTTAAAGAGGGAGTCTCTCCGTCAGGGACACTGTTTAAAGAGGGAGTCTCTCCGTCAGGGACCCTGTTTAAAGAGGGAGACTCTCCGTCAGGGACCCTGTTTAAAGAGGGAGTCTCTCCGTCAGGGACCCTGTTTAAAGAGGGAGTCTCTCCGTCAGGGACCCTGTTTAAAGAGGGAGTCTCTCCGTCAGGGACAGTGTTTAAAGAGGGAGTCTCTCCGTCAGGGACCCTGTTTAAAGAGGGAGTCTCTCCGTCAGGGACCCTGTTTAAAGAGGGAGTCTCTCCGTCAGGGACAGTGTTTAAAGAGGGAGTCTCTCCGTCAGGGACCCTTGTTTAAAGAGGGAGTCTCTCCGTCAGGGACCCTGTTTAAAGAGAGAGTCTCTCCGTCAGGGACAGTGTTTAAAGAGGGAGTCTCTCCGTCAGGGACAGTGTTTAAAGAGGGAGTCTCTCCGTCGGGGACCCAGTTTAAAGAGGGAGTCTCTCCGTCAGGGACCCTGTTTGAAGAGGGAGTCTCTCCGTCAGGGACCCTGTTTAAAGAGGGAGTCTCTCCGTCAGGGACAGTGTTTAAAGAGGGAGTCTCTCCGCCAGGGACCCTGTTTAAAGAGGGAGTCTCTCCGTCAGGGACCCTCTTTAAAGAGGGAGTATCTCCGTCAGGGACCCTGTTTAAAGAGGGAGTCTCTCCGTCAGGGACCCTGTTTAAAGAGGGAGTCTCTCCGTCAGGGACCCTGTTTAAAGAGGGAGTCTCTCCGTCAGGGACCCTGTTTAAAGAGGGAGTCTCTCCGTCAGGGACCCTGTTTAAAGAGGGAGTCTCTCCGTCAGGGACCCTGTTTAAAGAGGGAGTCTCTCCGTCAGGGACCCTGTTTAAAGAGGGAGTCTCTCCGTCAGGGACCCTGTTTAAAGAGGGAGTCTCTCCGTCAGGGACCCTGTTTAAAGAGGGAGTCTCTCCGTCAGGGACCCTGTTTAAAGAGGGAGTCTCTCCGTCAGGGACAGTGTTTAAAGAGGGAGTCTCTCCGTCAGGGACACTGTTTAAAGAGGGAGTCTCTCCGTCAGGGACCCTGTTTAAAGAGGGAGTCTCTCCGTCCGGGTCCTTGTTTAAAGAGGGAGTCTCTCCATCACGGGCAGTGTTTAAAGAGGGAGTCACTCCGTCAGGGACCCTGTTTAAAGAGGGAGTCTCTCCGTCAGGGACCCTGTTTAAAGAGGGAGTCTCTCCGTCGGGGACAGTGTTTAAAGAGGGTGACTCTCCGTCAGGGACCCTGTTTAAAGAGGGAGTCTCTCCGTCAGGGACCCTGTTTAAAGAGGGAGTCTCTCCGTCAGGGACCCTGTTTAAAAAGGGAGTCTCTCCGTCGGGGACAGTGTTTAAAGAGGGAGTCTCTCCGTCAGGGACAGTGTTTAAAGAGGGAGTCTCTCCGTCAAGGACCCTGTTTAAAGAGGGAGTCTCTCCATCAGGGACCCTGTTTAAAGAGGGAGTCTCTCCGTCAGGGACAGTTTTTAAAGAGGGAGTCTCTCCGTCAGGGACCCTGTTTAAAGAGGGAGTCTCTCCGTCAGGGACCATGTTTAATGAGGGAGTCTCTCCGTCAGGGTCCCTGTTTAAAGAGGGAGTCTCTCCGTCAGGGACAGTGTTTGAAGAGGGAGTCGCTCCGTCAGGGACCCCGTTTAAAGAGGGAGTCTCTCCGTCAGGGACCCTGTTTAAAGAGGGAGTCTCTCCGTCAGGGACCCTGTTTAAAGAGGGAGTCTCTCCGTCAGGGGCCCTGTTTAAAGAGGGAGTCTCTCTGTCAGGGACCCTGTTTAAAGAGGGAGTCTCTCCGTCAGGGACCCTGTTTAAAGAGGGAGTCTCTCCGTCAGGGACCCTGTTTAAAGAGGGAGTCTCTCCGTCAGGGACCCTGTTTAAAGAGGGAGTATCTCCGTCAGGGACCCTGTTGAAAGAGGGAGTCTCTCCGTCAGGGACCCTGTTTAAAGAGGGAGTCTCTCCGTCAGGGACCCTGTTTAAAGAGGGAGTCTCTCCGTCAGGGACCTTGTTTAAAGAGGGAGTCTCTCCGTCGGGGACCCTGTTTAAAGAGGGAGTTTCTACGTCAGGGACCCTGTTTAAAGAGGGAGTCTCTCCGTCAGGGACCCTGTTTAAAGAGGGAGTCTCTCCATCAGGGACAGTGTTTAAAGAGGGAGTCTCTCCGTCAGGGTCAGTGTTTAAAGAGGGAGTCTCTCCATCAGGGACCCTGTTTAAAAAGGGAGTCTCTCCGTCAGAGACCCTGTTTAAAGAGGGAGTCTCTCCGTCAGGGACCCTGTTTAAAGAGTGAGTCTCTCTGTCAGGGACAGTGTTTAAAGAGGGAGACTCTCCGTCAGGGACCTTGTTTAAAGAGGGAGTCTCTCCGTCAGGGACTCTGTTTAAAGAGGGAGTCTCTCTGTCAGGGACCCTGTTTAAAGAGGGAGTCACTCCGTCAGGGACCCTGTTTAAAGAGGGAGTCTCTCCGACAGGGACCTTGTTTAAAGAGGGAGTCTCTCCGTCAGGGACCCTGTTTAAAGAGGGAGTCTCTACGTCAGGGACCCTGTTTAAAGAGGGATTCTCTCCGTCAGGGACCCTGTTTAAAGAGGGAGTCTCTCTGTCAGGGACCCTGTTTAAAGAGGGAGTCTCTCCGTCAGGGACCCTGTTTAAAGAGGGAGTCTCTCTGTCAGGGAATCTGTTTAAAGAGGGAGTCTCCCGTCAGGGACCCTGTTTAAAGAGGGAGTCTCTCCGTCAGGGACCCAGTTTAAAGAGGGAGTCTCTCTGACAGGGACCCTGTTTAAAGAGGGAGTCTCTCCGTCAGGGACCCTGTTTAAAGAGGGAGTCTCTCTGTCAGGGACCCTGTTTAAAGAGGGAGTCCCTCCGTCAGGGACCCTGTTTAAAGAGGGAGTCTCTCCGTCAGGGACAGTGTTTAAAGAGGGAGTCTCTCCGTCAGGGACCCTGTTTAAAGAGGGAGTCTCTCCGTCAGGGACCCTGTTTAAAGAGGGAGTCTCTCCCTCAGGGACAGTGTTTAAAGAGGGTGTCTCTCCGTCAGGGACCCTGTTTTAAGAGGGAGTCTCTCCGTCAGGGTCCCTGTTTAAAGAGGGAGTCTCTCCGTCAGGGACCCTGTTTAAAGAGGGAGTCTCTCCATCAGGGACAGTGTTTAAAGAGGGAGTCTCTCTGTCAGGGACAGTGTTTAAAGAGGGAGTCTCTCCGTCAAGGACCCTGTTTAAAGAGGGAGTCTCTCCGTCAGGGCCCCTGTTTAAAGAGGGAGTCTCTCCATCAGGGACCCTGTTTAAAGAGGGAGTCTCTCCGTCAGAGACCCTGTTTAAAGAGGGTGTCTCTCCGTCAGGGACCCTGTTTAAAGAGGGAGTCTCTCCGTCAGGGACAGTGTTTAAAGAGGGAGTCTCTCCGTCAGGGACCCTGTTTAAAGAGGGAGTCTCTCCGTCAGAGACAGTGTTTAAAGAGGGAGACTCTCCGTCAGGGACCTTGTTTAAAGAGGGAGTCTCTCCGTCAGGGACCCTGTTTAAAGAGGGAGTCACTCCGTCAGGGACCCTGTTTAAAGAGGGAGTCTCTCCGTCAGGGACCCTGTTTAAAGAGGGAGTCTCTCCGTCAGGGACCCTGTTTAAAGAGGGAGTCTCTCCGTCAGGGACCCTGTTTAAAGAGGGAGTCTCTCCGTCAGGGACCTTGTTTAAAGAGGGAGTCTCTCCGTCAGGGACCCTGTTTAAAGAGGGAGTCTCTCCGTCAGGGACCCTGTTTAAAGAGGGAGTCTCTCCGTCAGGGACCCTGTTTAAAGAGGGAGTCTCTCCGTCAGGGACCCTGTTTAAAGAGGGAGTCTCTCCGTCAGGGACCCTGTTTAAAGAGGGAGTCTCTCCGTCAGGGACCTTGTTTAAAGAGGGAGTCTCTCCGTCAGGGACCCTGTTTAAAGAGGGAGTCTCTCCGTCAGGGACAGTGTTTAAAGAGGGAGTCTCTCCGTCAGGGACAGTGTTTAAAGAGGGAGTCTCTCCGTCAGGGACCCTGTTTAAAGAGAGAGTCTCTCCGTCAGGGACCCTGTTTAAAGAGGGAGTCTCTCCGTCAGGGACCCTGTTTAAAGAGGGAGTCTCTCCGTCAGGGACCCTGTTTAAAGAGGGAGTCTCTCCGTCAGGGACAGTGTTTAAAGAGGGAGTCTCTCCGTCAGGGACCCTGTTTAAAGAGGGAGTCTCTCCGTCAGGGACCCTGTTTAAAGAGGGAGTCTCTCCGTCAGGGACCTTGTTTAAAGAGGGAGTCTCTCCGTCAGGGACAGTGTTTAAAGAGGGAGTCTCTCGTCAGGACCCTGTTTAAAGAGGGAGTCTCTCCGTCAGGGACCCTGTTTAAAGAGGGAGTCTCTCCGTCAGGGACAGTGTTTAAAGAGGGAGTCTCTCGTCGGGGACCCTGTTTAAAGAGGGAGTCTCTCCGTCAGGGACCTTGTTTAAAGAGGGAGTCTCTCCGTCAGGGACAGTGTTTAAAGAGGGAGTCTCTCGTCGGGGACCCTGTTTAAATAGGGAGTCTCTCCGTCAGGGACCTTGTTTAAAGAGGGAGTCTCTCTGTCAGGGAATCTGTTTAAAGAGGGAGTCTCCCGTCAGGGACCCTGTTTAAAGAGGGAGTCTCTCCGTCAGGGACCCAGTTTAAAGAGGGAGTCTCTCTGACAGGGACCCTGTTTAAAGAGGGAGTCTCTCCGTCAGGGACCCTGTTTAAAGAGGGAGTCTCTCTGTCAGGGACCCTGTTTAAAGAGGGAGTCCCTCCGTCAGGGACCCTGTTTAAAGAGGGAGTCTCTCCGTCAGGGACAGTGTTTAAAGAGGGAGTCTCTCCGTCAGGGACCCTGTTTAAAGAGGGAGTCTCTCCGTCAGGGACCCTGTTTAAAGAGGGAGTCTCTCCCTCAGGGACAGTGTTTAAAGAGGGTGTCTCTCCGTCAGGGACCCTGTTTTAAGAGGGAGTCTCTCCGTCAGGGTCCCTGTTTAAAGAGGGAGTCTCTCCGTCAGGGACCCTGTTTAAAGAGGGAGTCTCTCCATCAGGGACAGTGTTTAAAGAGGGAGTCTCTCTGTCAGGGACAGTGTTTAAAGAGGGAGTCTCTCCGTCAAGGACCCTGTTTAAAGAGGGAGTCTCTCCGTCAGGGCCCCTGTTTAAAGAGGGAGTCTCTCCATCAGGGACCCTGTTTAAAGAGGGAGTCTCTCCGTCAGAGACCCTGTTTAAAGAGGGTGTCTCTCCGTCAGGGACCCTGTTTAAAGAGGGAGTCTCTCCGTCAGGGACAGTGTTTAAAGAGGGAGTCTCTCCGTCAGGGACCCTGTTTAAAGAGGGAGTCTCTCCGTCAGAGACAGTGTTTAAAGAGGGAGACTCTCCGTCAGGGACCTTGTTTAAAGAGGGAGTCTCTCCGTCAGGGACCCTGTTTAAAGAGGGAGTCACTCCGTCAGGGACCCTGTTTAAAGAGGGAGTCTCTCCGTCAGGGACCCTGTTTAAAGAGGGAGTCTCTCCGTCAGGGACCCTGTTGAAAGAGGGAGTCTCTCCGTCAGGGACCCTGTTTAAAGAGGGAGTCTCTCCGTCAGGGACCTTGTTTAAAGAGGGAGTCTCTCCGTCAGGGACCCTGTTTAAAGAGGGAGTCACTCCGTCAGGGACCCTGTTTAAAGAGGGAGTCTCTCCGTCAGGGACCCTGTTTAAAGAGGGAGTCTCTCCGTCAGGGACCCTGTTTAAAGAGGGAGTCTCTCCGTCAGGGACCCTGTTTAAAGAGGGAGTCTCTCCGTCAGGGACCTTGTTTAAAGAGGGAGTCTCTCCGTCAGGGACCTGTTTAAAGAGGGAGTCTCTCCGTCAGGGACAGTGTTTAAAGAGGGAGTCTCTCCGTCAGGGACAGTGTTTAAAGAGGGAGTCTCTCCGTCAGGGACCCTGTTTAAAGAGAGAGTCTCTCCGTCAGGGACCCTGTTTAAAGAGGGAGTCTCTCCGTCAGGGACCCTGTTTAAAGAGGGAGTCTCTCCGTCAGGGACCCTGTTTAAAGAGGGAGTCTCTCCGTCAGGGACAGTGTTTAAAGAGGGAGTCTCTCCGTCAGGGACCCTGTTTAAAGAGGGAGTCTCTCCGTCAGGGACCCTGTTTAAAGAGGGAGTCTCTCCGTCAGGGACCTTGTTTAAAGAGGGAGTCTCTCCGTCAGGGACAGTGTTTAAAGAGGGAGTCTCTCGTCAGGACCCTGTTTAAAGAGGGAGTCTCTCCGTCAGGGACCCTGTTTAAAGAGGGAGTCTCTCCGTCAGGGACAGTGTTTAAAGAGGGAGTCTCTCGTCGGGGACCCTGTTTAAAGAGGGAGTCTCTCCGTCAGGGACCTTGTTTAAAGAGGGAGTCTCTCCGTCAGGGACAGTGTTTAAAGAGGGAGTCTCTCGTCGGGGACCCTGTTTAAATAGGGAGTCTCTCCGTCAGGGACCTTGTTTAAAGAGGGAGTCTCTCCGTCAGGGACAGTGTTTAAAGAGGGAGTCTCTCCGTCAGGGACCCTGTTTAAAGAGGGAGTCTCTCCGTCAGGGACCCTGTTTAAAGAGGGAGTCTCTCCGTCAGGGACCCTGTTTAAAGAGGGAGTCTCTCCGTCAGGGACCCTGTTTAAAGAGGGAGTCTCTCCGTCAGGGACAGTGTTTAAAGAGGGTGTCTCTCCGTCAGGGACCCTGTTTAAAGAGGGAGTCTCTCCATCAGGGTCCCTGTTTAAAGAGGGAGTCTCTCCGTCAGGGACCCTGTTTAAAGAGGGAGTCTCTCCATCAGGGACCCTGTTTAAAGAGGGAGTCTCTCCGTCAGAGACCCTGTTTAAAGAGGGAGTCTCTCCGTCAGGGACAGTGTTTAAAGAGTGAGTCTCTCTGTCAGGGACAGTGTTTAAAGAGGGAGACTCTCCGTCAGGGACCTTGTTTAAAGAGGGAGTCTCTCCGTCAGGGACCCTGTTTAAAGAGGGAGTCTCTACGTCAGGGACCCTGTTTAAAGAGGGATTCTCTCCGTCAGGGACCCTGTTTAAAGAGGGAGTCTCTCTGTCAGGGACCCTGTTTAAAGAGGGAGTCTCTCCGTCAGGGACCCTGTTTAAAGAGGGAGTCTCTCTGTCAGGGACAGTGTTTAAAGAGGGATTCTCTCCGTCAGGGACCCTGTTTAAAGAGGGACTCTCTCCGTCAGGGACCCTGTTTAAAGAGGGAGTCTCTCCGTCAGGGACAGTGTTTAAAGAGGGAGTCTCTCCGTCAGGGACAGTGTTTAAAGAGGGAGTCTCTCCGTCAGGGACAGTGTTTAAAGAGGGAGTCTCTCTGTCAGGGACCCTGTTTAAAGAGGGAGTCTCTCCGTCAGGGACCCTGTTTAAAGAGGGAGTCTCTCTGTCAGGGACCCTGTTTAAAGAGGGAGTCTCTCCGTCAGGGACCCTGTTTAAAGAGGGAGTCTCTCTGTCAGGGAATCTGTTTAAAGAGGGAGTCTCTCCGTCAGGGACAGTGTTTAAAGAGGGAGTCTCTCCGTCAGGGACCCTGTTTAAAGAGGGAGTCTCTCTGTCAGGGACCCTGTTTAAAGAGGGAGTCTCTCTGTCAGGGACCCTGTTTAAAGAGGGAGTCTCTCAGTCAGGGACCCTGTTTAAAGAGGGAGTCTCTCCGTCAGGGACCCTGTTTAAAGAGGGAGTCTCTCCGTCAGGGACCCTGTTTAAAGAGGGATTCTCTCCGTCAGGGACCCTGTTTAAAGAGGGTGTCTCTCTGTCAGGGAATCTGTTTAAAGAGGGAGTCTCTCCGTCAGGGACACTGTTTAAAGAGGGAGTCTCTCCGTCAGGGACAGTGTTTAAAGAGGGAGTCTCTCCGTCAGGGACCCTGTTTAAAGAGGGAGTCTCTCCGTCAGGGACCCTGTTTAAAGAGGGATTCTCTCCGTCAGGGACCCTGTTTAAAGAGGGAGTCTCTCTGTCAGGGACCCTGTTTAAAGAGGGAGTCTCTCCGTCAGGGACCCTGTTTAAAGAGGGAGTCTCTCCGTCAGGGACCCAGTTTAAAGAGGGAGTCTCTCTGTCAGGGACCCTGTTTAAAGAGGGAGTCTCTCCGTCAGGGACCCTGTTTAAAGAGGGAGTCTCTCTGTCAGGGACCCTGTTTAAAGAGGGAGTCTCTCCGTCAGGGACCCTGTTTAAAGATGAAGTCTCTCCGTCAGGGACAGTGTTTAAAGAGGGAGTCTCTCCGTCAGGGACCCTGTTTAAAGAGGGAGTCTCTCCGTCAGGGACCCTGTTTAAAGAGGGAGTCTCTCCGTCAGGGACAGTGTTTAAAGAGGGTGTCTCTCCGTCAGGGACCCTGTTTAAAGAGGGAGTCTCTCCGTCAGGGACCCTGTTTAAAGAGGGAGTCTCTCCGTCAGGGACCCTGTTTAAAGAGGGAGTCTCTCCGTCAGGGTCCCTGTTTAAAGAGGGAGTCTCTCCGTCAGGGACCCTGTTTAAAGAGGGAGTCTCTCCGTCAGGGACCCTGTTTAAAGAGGGAGTCTCTCCGTCAGGGACCCGGTTTAAAGAGGGAGTCTCTCCGTCAGGGACCCTGTTTAAAGAGGGAGTCTCTCCGTCAGGGACCCTGTTTAAAGAGGGAGTCTCTCCATCAGGGACAGTGTTTAAAGAGGGAGTCTCTCCGTCAGGGACCCTGTTTAAAGAGGGAGTCTCTCCGTCAGAGACAGTGTTTAAAGAGGGAGACTCTCCGTCAGGGACCCTGTTTAAAGAGGGAGTCTCTCCGTCAGGGACCCTGTTTAAAGAGGGAGTCTCTCCATCAGGGACAGTGTTTAAAGAGGGAGTCTCTCCGTCAGGGACCCTGTTTAAAGAGGGAGTCTCTCCGTCAGAGACAGTGTTTAAAGAGGGAGACTCTCCGTCAGGGACCTTGTTTAAAGAGGGAGTCTCTCCGTCAGGGACCCTGTTTAAAGAGGGAGTCTCCGTCAGGGACCCTGTTTGAAGAGGGAGTCTCTACGTCAGGGACCCTGTTTAAAGAGGGAGTCTCTCCGTCAGGGACAGTGTTTAAAGAGGGAGTCTCTACGTCAGGGACCCTGTTTAAAGAGGGAGTCTCTCCGTCAGGGACAGTGTTTAAAGAGGGAGTCTCTCCGTCAGGGACAGTGTTTAAAGAGGGAGTCTCTCCGTCCCGGACAGTGTTTAAAGAGGGAGTCTCTCCGTCAGGGACAGTGTTTAAAGAGGGAGTCTCTCCGTCAGGGACCCTGTTTAAAGAGGGAGTCTCTCCGTCAGGGACAGTGTTTAAAGAGGGAGTCTCTCCGTCAGGGACAGTGTTTAAAGAGGGAGTCTCTCCGTCAGGGACAGTGTTTAAAGAGGGTGTCTCTCCGTCAGGGACCCTGTTTAAAGAGGGAGTCTCTCTGTCAGGGACCCTGTTTAAAGAGGGAGTCTCTCCGTCAGGGACAGTGTTTAAAGAGGGAGTCTCTCCGTCAGGGACCCTGTTTAAAGAGGGAGTCTCTCCGTCAGGGACAGTGTTTAAAGAGGGAGTCTCTCCGTCAGGGACAGTGTTTAAAGAGGGAGTCTCTCCGTCAGGGACCCTGTTTAAAGAGGGAGTCTCTCCGTCAGGGACAGTGTTTAAAGAGGGAGTCTCTACGTCAGGGACCCTGTTTAAAGAGGGAGTCTCTCCGTCAGGGACCCTGTTTAAAGAGGGAGTCTCTCCGTCAGGGACAGTGTTTAAAGAGGGAGTCTCTCCGTCAGGGACAGTGTTTAAAGAGGGAGTCTCTCCGTCAGGGACCCTGTTTAAAGAGGGAGTCTCTCTGTCAGGGACCCTGTTTAAAGAGGGAGTCTCTCCGTCAGGGACCCTGTTTAAAGAGGGAGTCTCTCTGTCAGGGACCCTGTTTAAAGAGGGAGTCTCTCCGTCAGGGACAGTGTTTAAAGAGGGAGTCTCTCCGTCAGGGACAGTGTTTAAAGAGGGAGTCTCTCCATCAGGGACAGTATTTAAAGAGGGAGTCTCTCCGTCAGGGACCCTGTTTAAAGAGGGAGTCTCTCCATCAGGGACAGTGTTTAAAGAGGGAGTCTCTCCGTCAGGGACAGTGTTTAAAGAGGGTGTCTCTCCGTCAGGGACCCTGTTTAAAGAGGGAGTCTCTCTGTCAGGGACCCTGTTTAAAGAGGGAGTCTCTCCGTCAGGGACCCTGTTTAAAGAGGGAGTCTCTCCATCAGGGACAGTGTTTAAAGAGGGAGTCTCTCCGTCAGGGACCCTGTTTAAAGAGGGAGTCTCTCCGTCAGAGACAGTGTTTAAAGAGGGAGACTCTCCGTCAGGGACCTTGTTTAAAGAGGGAGTCTCTCCGTCAGGGACCCTGTTTAAAGAGGGAGTCTCTCTGTCAGGGACCCTGTTTAAAGAGGGAGTCTCTACGTCAGGGACCCTGTTTAAAGAGGGAGTCTCTCCATCAGGGGCCCTGTTTAAAGAGGGAGTCTCTCCGTCAGGGACCCTGTTTAAAGAGGGAGTCTCTCCGTCAGGGACAGTGTTTAAAGAGGGTGTCTCTCCGTCAGGGACCCTGTTTAAAGAGGGTGTCTCTCCGTCAGGGACCCTGTTTAAAGAGGGAGTCTCTCCGTCAGGGTCCCTGTTTAAAGAGGGAGTCTCTCCGTCAGGGACCCTGTTTAAAGAGGGAGTCTCTCCGTCAGGGTCCCTGTTTAAAGAGGGAGTCTCTCCGTCAGGGACCCTGTTTAAAGAGGGAGTCTCTCCATCAGGGACAGTGTTTAAAGAGGGAGTCTCTCTGTCAGGGACAGTGTTTAAAGAGGGAGTCTCTCCGTCAAGGACCCTGTTTAAAGAGGGAGTCTCTCCGTCAGGGCCCCTGTTTAAAGAGGGAGTCTCTCCATCAGGGACCCTGTTTAAAGAGGGAGTCTCTCCGTCAGAGACCCTGTTTAAAGAGGGTGTCTCTCCGTCAGGGACCCTGTTTAAAGAGGGAGTCTCTCCGTCAGGGACAGTGTTTAAAGAGGGAGTCTCTCCGTCAGGGACCCTGTTTAAAGAGGGAGTCTCTCCGTCAGAGACAGTGTTTAAAGAGGGAGACTCTCCGTCAGGGACCTTGTTTAAAGAGGGAGTCTCTCCGTCAGGGACCCTGTTTAAAGAGGGAGTCACTCCGTCAGGGACCCTGTTTAAAGAGGGAGTCTCTCCGTCAGGGACCCTGTTTAAAGAGGGAGTCTCTCCGTCAGGGACCCTGTTTAAAGAGGGAGTCTCTCCGTCAGGGACCCTGTTTAAAGAGGGAGTCTCTCCGTCAGGGACCTTGTTTAAAGAGGGAGTCTCTCCGTCAGGGACCCTGTTTAAAGAGGGAGTCTCTCCGTCAGGGACCCTGTTTAAAGAGGGAGTCTCTCCGTCAGGGACCCTGTTTAAAGAGGGAGTCTCTCCGTCAGGGACCCTGTTTAAAGAGGGAGTCTCTCCGTCAGGGACCCTGTTTAAAGAGGGAGTCTCTCCGTCAGGGACCTTGTTTAAAGAGGGAGTCTCTCCGTCAGGGACCCTGTTTAAAGAGGGAGTCTCTCCGTCAGGGACAGTGTTTAAAGAGGGAGTCTCTCCGTCAGGGACAGTGTTTAAAGAGGGAGTCTCTCCGTCAGGGACCCTGTTTAAAGAGAGAGTCTCTCCGTCAGGGACCCTGTTTAAAGAGGGAGTCTCTCCGTCAGGGACCCTGTTTAAAGAGGGAGTCTCTCCGTCAGGGACCCTGTTTAAAGAGGGAGTCTCTCCGTCAGGGACAGTGTTTAAAGAGGGAGTCTCTCCGTCAGGGACCCTGTTTAAAGAGGGAGTCTCTCCGTCAGGGACCCTGTTTAAAGAGGGAGTCTCTCCGTCAGGGACCTTGTTTAAAGAGGGAGTCTCTCCGTCAGGGACAGTGTTTAAAGAGGGAGTCTCTCGTCAGGACCCTGTTTAAAGAGGGAGTCTCTCCGTCAGGGACCCTGTTTAAAGAGGGAGTCTCTCCGTCAGGGACAGTGTTTAAAGAGGGAGTCTCTCGTCGGGGACCCTGTTTAAAGAGGGAGTCTCTCCGTCAGGGACCTTGTTTAAAGAGGGAGTCTCTCCGTCAGGGACAGTGTTTAAAGAGGGAGTCTCTCGTCGGGGACCCTGTTTAAATAGGGAGTCTCTCCGTCAGGGACCTTGTTTAAAGAGGGAGTCTCTCCGTCAGGGACAGTGTTTAAAGAGGGAGTCTCTCCGTCAGGGACCCTGTTTAAAGAGGGAGTCTCTCCGTCAGGGACCCTGTTTAAAGAGGGAGTCTCTCCGTCAGGGACCCTGTTTAAAGAGGGAGTCTCTCCGTCAGGGACCCTGTTTAAAGAGGGAGTCTCTCCGTCAGGGACAGTGTTTAAAGAGGGTGTCTCTCCGTCAGGGACCCTGTTTAAAGAGGGAGTCTCTCCATCAGGGTCCCTGTTTAAAGAGGGAGTCTCTCCGTCAGGGACCCTGTTTAAAGAGGGAGTCTCTCCATCAGGGACCCTGTTTAAAGAGGGAGTCTCTCCGTCAGAGACCCTGTTTAAAGAGGGAGTCTCTCCGTCAGGGACACTGTTTAAAGAGGGAGTCTCTCCGTCAGGGACCCTGTTTAAAGAGGGAGTCTCTCCGTCAGGGACAGTGTTTAAAGAGTGAGTCTCTCTGTCAGGGACAGTGTTTAAAGAGGGAGACTCTCCGTCAGGGACCTTGTTTAAAGAGGGAGTCTCTCCGTCAGGGACCCTGTTTAAAGAGGGAGTCTCTACGTCAGGGACCCTGTTTAAAGAGGGATTCTCTCCGTCAGGGACCCTGTTTAAAGAGGGAGTCTCTCTGTCAGGGACCCTGTTTAAAGAGGGAGTCTCTCCGTCAGGGACCCTGTTTAAAGAGGGAGTCTCTCTGTCAGGGACAGTGTTTAAAGAGGGATTCTCTCCGTCAGGGACCCTGTTTAAAGAGGGACTCTCTCCGTCAGGGACCCTGTTTAAAGAGGGAGTCTCTCCGTCAGGGACAGTGTTTAAAGAGGGAGTCTCTCCGTCAGGGACAGTGTTTAAAGAGGGAGTCTCTCCGTCAGGGACAGTGTTTAAAGAGGGAGTCTCTCTGTCAGGGACCCTGTTTAAAGAGGGAGTCTCTCCGTCAGGGACCCTGTTTAAAGAGGGAGTCTCTCTGTCAGGGACCCTGTTTAAAGAGGGAGTCTCTCCGTCAGGGACCCTGTTTAAAGAGGGAGTCTCTCTGTCAGGGAATCTGTTTAAAGAGGGAGTCTCTCCGTCAGGGACAGTGTTTAAAGAGGGAGTCTCTCCGTCAGGGACCCTGTTTAAAGAGGGAGTCTCTCTGTCAGGGACCCTGTTTAAAGAGGGAGTCTCTCTGTCAGGGACCCTGTTTAAAGAGGGAGTCTCTCAGTCAGGGACCCTGTTTAAAGAGGGAGTCTCTCCGTCAGGGACCCTGTTTAAAGAGGGAGTCTCTCCGTCAGGGACCCTGTTTAAAGAGGGATTCTCTCCGTCAGGGACCCTGTTTAAAGAGGGTGTCTCTCTGTCAGGGAATCTGTTTAAAGAGGGAGTCTCTCCGTCAGGGACACTGTTTAAAGAGGGAGTCTCTCCGTCAGGGACAGTGTTTAAAGAGGGAGTCTCTCCGTCAGGGACCCTGTTTAAAGAGGGAGTCTCTCCGTCAGGGACCCTGTTTAAAGAGGGATTCTCTCCGTCAGGGACCCTGTTTAAAGAGGGAGTCTCTCTGTCAGGGACCCTGTTTAAAGAGGGAGTCTCTCCGTCAGGGACCCTGTTTAAAGAGGGAGTCTCTCCGTCAGGGACCCAGTTTAAAGAGGGAGTCTCTCTGTCAGGGACCCTGTTTAAAGAGGGAGTCTCTACGTCAGGGACCCTGTTTAAAGAGGGAGTCTCTCTGTCAGGGACCCTGTTTAAAGAGGGAGTCTCTCCGTCAGGGACCCTGTTTAAAGATGGAGTCTCTCCGTCAGGGACAGTGTTTAAAGAGGGAGTCTCTCCGTCAGGGACCCTGTTTAAAGAGGGAGTCTCTCCGTCAGGGACCCTGTTTAAAGAGGGAGTCTCTCCGTCAGGGACAGTGTTTAAAGAGGGTGTCTCTCCGTCAGGGACCCTGTTTAAAGAGGGAGTCTCTCCGTCAGGGACCCTGTTTAAAGAGGGAGTCTCTCCGTCAGGGACCCTGTTTAAAGAGGGAGTCTCTCCGTCAGGGTCCCTGTTTAAAGAGGGAGTCTCTCCGTCAGGGACCCTGTTTAAAGAGGGAGTCTCTCCGTCAGGGACCCTGTTTAAAGAGGGAGTCTCTCCGTCAGGGACCCGGTTTAAAGAGGGAGTCTCTCCGTCAGGGACCCTGTTTAAAGAGGGAGTCTCTCCGTCAGGGACCCTGTTTAAAGAGGGAGTCTCTCCATCAGGGACAGTGTTTAAAGAGGGAGTCTCTCCGTCAGGGACCCTGTTTAAAGAGGGAGTCTCTCCGTCAGAGACAGTGTTTAAAGAGGGAGACTCTCCGTCAGGGACCCTGTTTAAAGAGGGAGTCTCTCCGTCAGGGACCCTGTTTAAAGAGGGAGTCTCTCCATCAGGGACAGTGTTTAAAGAGGGAGTCTCTCCGTCAGGGACCCTGTTTAAAGAGGGAGTCTCTCCGTCAGAGACAGTGTTTAAAGAGGGAGACTCTCCGTCAGGGACCTTGTTTAAAGAGGGAGTCTCTCCGTCAGGGACCCTGTTTAAAGAGGGAGTCTCCGTCAGGGACCCTGTTTGAAGAGGGAGTCTCTACGTCAGGGACCCTGTTTAAAGAGGGAGTCTCTCCGTCAGGGACAGTGTTTAAAGAGGGAGTCTCTACGTCAGGGACCCTGTTTAAAGAGGGAGTCTCTCCGTCAGGGACAGTGTTTAAAGAGGGAGTCTCTCCGTCAGGGACAGTGTTTAAAGAGGGAGTCTCTCCGTCCCGGACAGTGTTTAAAGAGGGAGTCTCTCCGTCAGGGACAGTGTTTAAAGAGGGAGTCTCTCCGTCAGGGACCCTGTTTAAAGAGGGAGTCTCTCCGTCAGGGACAGTGTTTAAAGAGGGAGTCTCTCCGTCAGGGACAGTGTTTAAAGAGGGAGTCTCTCCGTCAGGGACAGTGTTTAAAGAGGGTGTCTCTCCGTCAGGGACCCTGTTTAAAGAGGGAGTCTCTCTGTCAGGGACCCTGTTTAAAGAGGGAGTCTCTCCGTCAGGGACAGTGTTTAAAGAGGGAGTCTCTCCGTCAGGGACCCTGTTTAAAGAGGGAGTCTCTCCGTCAGGGACAGTGTTTAAAGAGGGAGTCTCTCCGTCAGGGACAGTGTTTAAAGAGGGAGTCTCTCCGTCAGGGACCCTGTTTAAAGAGGGAGTCTCTCCGTCAGGGACAGTGTTTAAAGAGGGAGTCTCTACGTCAGGGACCCTGTTTAAAGAGGGAGTCTCTCCGTCAGGGACCCTGTTTAAAGAGGGAGTCTCTCCGTCAGGGACAGTGTTTAAAGAGGGAGTCTCTCCGTCAGGGACAGTGTTTAAAGAGGGAGTCTCTCCGTCAGGGACCCTGTTTAAAGAGGGAGTCTCTCTGTCAGGGACCCTGTTTAAAGAGGGAGTCTCTCCGTCAGGGACCCTGTTTAAAGAGGGAGTCTCTCTGTCAGGGACCCTGTTTAAAGAGGGAGTCTCTCCGTCAGGGACAGTGTTTAAAGAGGGAGTCTCTCCGTCAGGGACAGTGTTTAAAGAGGGAGTCTCTCCATCAGGGACAGTGTTTAAAGAGGGAGTCTCTCCGTCAGGGACCCTGTTTAAAGAGGGAGTCTCTCCATCAGGGACAGTGTTTAAAGAGGGAGTCTCTCCGTCAGGGACAGTGTTTAAAGAGGGTGTCTCTCCGTCAGGGACCCTGTTTAAAGAGGGAGTCTCTCTGTCAGGGACCCTGTTTAAAGAGGGAGTCTCTCCGTCAGGGACCCTGTTTAAAGAGGGAGTCTCTCCATCAGGGACAGTGTTTAAAGAGGGAGTCTCTCCGTCAGGGACCCTGTTTAAAGAGGGAGTCTCTCCGTCAGAGACAGTGTTTAAAGAGGGAGACTCTCCGTCAGGGACCTTGTTTAAAGAGGGAGTCTCTCCGTCAGGGACCCTGTTTAAAGAGGGAGTCTCTCTGTCAGGGACCCTGTTTAAAGAGGGAGTCTCTACGTCAGGGACCCTGTTTAAAGAGGGAGTCTCTCCATCAGGGGCCCTGTTTAAAGAGGGAGTCTCTCCGTCAGGGACCCTGTTTAAAGAGGGAGTCTCTCCGTCAGGGACAGTGTTTAAAGAGGGTGTCTCTCCGTCAGGGACCCTGTTTAAAGAGGGTGTCTCTCCGTCAGGGACCCTGTTTAAAGAGGGAGTCTCTCCGTCAGGGTCCCTGTTTAAAGAGGGAGTCTCTCCGTCAGGGACCCTGTTTAAAGAGGGAGTCTCTCCGTCAGGGACAGTGTTTAAAGAGGGAGTCTCTCCGTCAGGGATCCTGTTTAAAGAGGGAGTCTCTCCGTCAGGGACCCTGTTTAAAGAGGGAGTCTCTCCATCAGGGACCCTGTTTAAAGAGGGAGTCTCTCCGTCAGAGACCCTGTTTAAAGAGGGAGTCTCTCCGTCAGGGACCCTGTTTAAAGAGTGAGTCTCTTTGTCAGGGACAGTGTTTAAAGAGGGAGTCTCTCCGTCAGGGACCCTGTTTAAAGAGGGAGACTCTCCGTCAGGGACCTTGTTTAAAGAGGGAGTCACTCCGTCAGGGACCCTGTTTAAAGAGGGAGTCTCTCCGTCAGGGACAGTGTTTAAAGAGGGAGTCTCTCCGTCAGGGACCCTGTTTAAAGAGGGAGTCTCTCCGTCAGGGACCCTGTTTAAAGAGGGAGTCTCTCCGTCAGGGACAGTGTTTAAAGAGGGAGTCTCTCTGTCAGGGACCGTGTTTAAAGAGGGAGTCACTCCGTCAGGGACCCTGTTTAAAGAGGGAGTCTCTCCGTCAGGGACCCTGTTTAAAGAGGGAGTCTCTCCGTCAGGGACCCTGTTTAAAGAGGGAGTCTCTCCGTCGGGGACCCTGTTTAAAGAGGGAGTCTCTCCGTCAGGGACCCTGTTTAAAGAGGGAGTCTCTCCGTCAGGGGTCAGGGACCCTGTTTAAAGAGGGAGTCTCTCCGTCAGGGACAGTGTTTAAAGAGGGTGTCTCTCCGTCAGGGACCCTGTTTAAAGAGGGAGTCTCTCCGTCAGGGACCCTGTTTAAAGAGCGAGTGTCTCTGTCAGACATGGCGGTGTTTTTACCTTAAGGAACACAGCGACGACAGCGAATCCATCGGGAGATTTCTTTGCCACATCTGAGCTCAGGTATTTCATATTCCAAAATACCAGGTGCATCTGCGACAAATTAACAGAATCAGTCAGAGGATATTCCACCTCACAACACTCGCACTATAACTGACTCCCCCTCGCCCGCCTCAACTCCCTCTTACTCTGTACAACGCTCTCCACACCATCTCAATCCACCATCTCTCTCTTCACCATCTCTCTCTACCATCACTCTCTCTTCACCGACTCTCTCACTCCCTCGCCACTATCTCTCTCTCTCTTCACCATCTCTCTCTTCACCATCTCTCTCTCTACCATCACTCTCTCTTCACCGACTCTCTACTCTCTCTCAACTATCTCTCTCTCTCTTCACCATCTCTCTCTATCATCACTCTCTTCACCGACTCTCTCACTCTCTCAACTATCTCTCTCTCTCTTCATCATCTCTCTCAACCATCACTCTCCCTTCACCATCTCTCTCTCCACCATCACTCTCTCTTCACCGACTCTCTACTCTCTCTCAACTATCTCTCTCTCTCTTCACCATCTCTCTCTACCATCACTCTCTCTTCACCGACTCTCTCACTCTCTCTCAACTATCTCTCTCTCTCTCTTCACCATCTCTCTCTCTACCATCACTCTCTTCACCATCTCTCTCTTCACCATCTCTCTCTATCTACCATCACTCTCTTCACCGACTCTCTCACTCTCTCTCAACTATCTCTCTCTCTCTTCACCATCTCTCTCTATCATCACTCTCTTCACCGACTCTCTCACTCTCTCTCAACTATCTCTCTCTCTCTTCATCATCTCTCTCAACCATCACTCTCTCTTCACCATCTCTCTCTACCATCGCTCTCCCTTCACCGACTCTCTCACTCTCTCTCAACTATCTCTCTCTCTCTTCACCATCTCTCTCTATCATCACTCTCTTCACCGACTCTCTCACTCTCTCTCAACTATCTCTCTCTCTTCACCATCTCTCTCTCTACCATCACTCTCTCTTCACCGACTCTCTCAACTATCTCTCTCTCTCTTCACCATCTCTCTCTCTACCATCACTCTCTCTTCACCATCTCTCTCTACCATCACTCTCTCTTCACCGACTCTCTCACTCCCTCTCAACTATCTCTCTCTCTCTTCACCATCTCTCTCTTCACCATCTCTCTCTCTACCATCACTCTCTCTTCACCGACTCTCTCACTCTCTCTCAACTATCTCTCTCTCTCTTCACCATCTCTCTCTCTACCATCACTCTCTCTTCACCGACTCTCTCACTCTCTCTCAACTATCTCTCTCTTCACCATCTCTCTCTCTACCATCACTCTCTCTTCACCATCTCTCTCTTCACCATCTCTCTCTACCATCACTCTCTCTTCACCGACTCTCTCACTCTCTCTCAACTATCTCTCTCTCTCTCTTCACCATCTCTCTCTCTACCATCACTCTCTTCACCGACTCTCTCACTCTCTCTCAACTATCTCTCTCTCTCTCTTCACCATCTCTCTCTCTACCATCACTCTCTCTTCACCATCTCTCTCTACCATCACTCTCTCTTCACCGACTCTCTCACTCCCTCTCAACTATCTCTCTCTCGCTTCACCATCTCTCTCTTCACCATCTCTCTCTCTACCATCACTCTCTCTTCACCGACTCTCTCACTCTCTCTCAACTATCTCTCTCTCTCTTCACCATCTCTCTCTCTACCATCACTCTCTCTTCACCATCTCTCTCTTCACCATCTCTCTCTACCATCACTCTCTCTTCACCGACTCTCTCACTCCATCTCAACTATCTCTCTCTCTCTTCACCATCTCTCTCTTCACCATCTCTCTCTCTACCATCACTCTCTCTTCACCGACTCTCTCACTCCCTCTCAACTATCTCTCTCTCTCTTCATCATCTCTCTCAACCATCACTCTCTCTTCACCATCTCTCTCTACCATCGCTCTCCCTTCACCGACTCTCTCACTCTCTCTCAACTATCTCTCTCTCTCTTCACCATCTCTCTCTATCATCACTCTCTTCACCGACTCTCTCACTCTCTCTCAACTATCTCTCTCTCTTCACCATCTCTCTCTACCATCGCTCTCCCTTCACCGACTCTCTCACTCTCTCTCAACTATCTCTCTCTCTCTCTTCACCATCTCTCTCTCTACCATCACTCTCTCTTCACCATCTGTCTCTACCATCACTCTCTCTTCACCGACTCTCTCACTCCCTCTCAACTATCTCTCTCTCGCTTCACCATCTCTCTCTTCACCATCTCTCTCTCTACCATCACTCTCTCTTCACCGACTCTCTCACTCTCTCTCAACTATCTCTCTCTCTCTTCACCATCTCTCTCTCTACCATCACTCTCTCTTCACCGACTCTCTCACTCTCTCTCAACTATCTCTCTCTCTCTCTTCACCATCTCTCTCTCTACCATCACTCTCTCTTCACCATCTCTCTCTTCACCATCTCTCTCTACCATCACTCTCTCTTCACCGACTCTCTCACTCCATCTCAACTATCTCTCTCTCTCTTCACCATCTCTCTCTTCACCATCTCTCTCTCTACCATCACTCTCTCTTCACCGACTCTCTCACTCCCTCTCAACTATCTCTCTCTCTCTTCATCATCTCTCTCTTCACCATCTCTCTCTCTACCATCACTCTCTCTTCACCGACTCTCTCACTCTCTCTCAACTATCTCTCTCTCTCTTCACCATCTCTCTCTCTACCATCACTCTCTCTTCACCGACTCCTCTCACTCTCTCTCAACTATCTCTCTCTCTCTTCACCATCTCTCTCTCTACCATCACTCTCTCTTCACCATCTCTCTCTCACTATCTCTCTCTACCATCACTCTCTCTTCACCGACTCTCTCACTCCCTCTCAACTATCTCTCTCTCTCTCTTCACCATCTCTCTCTCTATCATCATTCTCTCTTCACCATCTCTCACTCTACCATCACTCTCTCTTCACCGACTCTCTCACTCTCTCTCAACTATCTCTCTCTCTCTTCACCATCTCTCTCTCTACCATCTCTCTCACCAACTCTCTCACTCTCACTCACTATCTCTCTCTCTCTTCACCATCTCTCTCTCTATCATCACTCTCTCTTCACCATCTCTCTCTCTATCATCACACTCTCTTCACCACTCTCTCTACCATCACTCTCTCTCACCTCACACTCTCACTCTCTCTCAACTATCTCTCTCTCTCTTCACCATCTCTCTCTCCTCACTCTCTCCCCTCTCACTCTCACTCACCTCCTCACTCACTCCCTCTCAACTATCTCTCTCTCTCTTCAACATCTCTCTCTCTCACAATCACTCACTCTTCACACACCCCACACACACACACAACCCAACAACACACCTCACACACCAACCTCACACACCACACACACTCTCACCACCCAACACTCACTCAACCCCCCAAACACACACAACCCCCCACACCACACCCCACACACAACCCCCACACCCCAACACAACCACTCTCTCACCAACCCCACTCACCAAACACAACAACTACCCCCACCACAACACCCAACTCCTCTCAACCAATCCTCTCACTCACAACTCCACTCACACCCACAACAACTCCCACACTCTCTCTCACCATCTCCACACACACCAACTCCACCTCTCACTCATCACCTCTCCACCACTCTCTCACTCTCAACCTCCATCTCACACACACCCTCACTCACACAACACACTCACAACCCCCACACACTCCCACACATCCACAATCACACACTCTCCCTCTCACTCTCACCACCCCACACACCACACAACCCACAAACCCCACAACCCCACACTCTCACACTCCCAACAACACACACACACACAACCCCCACACAACACAACCCCACAACACACACACACAACACAACACACACAACCCCACACACAAACATCCCAAACACACACACACCCACACATAAAACCCCCACCACACCACACAACACCACACACACACACCCACACACAACAACACCTCTCACACAAACACCTCTCACTCACTCTTCACCATCACTCACTCTCACCACTCACACACTCTCACCACACTCTCAACCCCCACAACACACACAACCCCCACACCAACAACCCAACACACACACACATCCACTCACACACTCTCTCTCCCATCACAACCACACCACACCACTCTCACCACCATCACACACCTCATCCCTCTCACCACACACCCAACAACCCCCAACACAACACCAACACACTCACACTCTCTCTCTTCACCAACACTCTCTCTTCACCATCCTCACACACACAACCCCAACACACCATCCCACCACACTCACTCCTCACCACACACTCTCTCACACATCTCTCTCTCTCACCACTCTCACTCTTCACCAACTCTCTCTCTTCACCATCCTCTCTCTCACCACTCACACTCACAACTCCCACATTCTCTCAAACCCATCACTCTCTCTCTTCACCATCTCTCACTCAACACAATCATCTCTCACAACACACAACCAACTCTCACACAACACTCTCACACACTCCCCTTCACCACTCTCCACCATCTCTCTCACCACCTCTATCACCAACACACTCTCACCAACACACACTCCTCTCACCACACAACTCCTCTCACACACAACACACTACACAACCCTCTCTCTCTCTTCACCTCTCACTCTCTCTCACCTCTCTCTCACCATCTCACTCTCTCTCACGTCACACTCTCTTTTCTCCATCTCTCTCTCTTCACCAATCTTCTCTCTCTCACCAACTCACATCCCTACACATCACCATCCTCCCAAACTCACTCTCACCACCATAAAACCCCCACACAACAAAAACCCACCACACTTCACCCCCACACACCCTCACCAT
Organism: Scyliorhinus torazame; assembly: GCF_047496885.1. Lineage (NCBI taxonomy): Eukaryota > Metazoa > Chordata > Chondrichthyes > Carcharhiniformes > Scyliorhinidae > Scyliorhinus > Scyliorhinus torazame. Next base: position 63,757 of record NW_027308838.1, read on the forward strand.
CACACTCACTTCCCATCTCTCTCTTCACCATCTCAATCTCTCATCACCATCTCTCTCTCACCATCTCTCTCTTCACCATCCTCTCTCTCTTCACCATCTCTCTCTCTCTCACCATCTCTCTCTCTTCTCCCCATCTCTCTCACCACCACACACAACATCCCCACACACACACAACCACACACATCAACCCCACTCTCACCACCAAACACCACACCACCAAACACACTCACCACACTCTCAACAAACCCATCTCTCACAACCCACTCTCTCTCTCAACCATCTCTCACACAATCACCATCACACAATTCTCCATCTCTCACACTTCACCATCTCTCTCACACTCTCACCATCTCTCTCACCATCTCTCTCTCTTCACCATCTCTCTCTCTTCACCATCTCATCTCTTCACCATCTCTCTTCTCTCTTCACCATCTCTCTCTCTTATCATCACTCTCTCTCTCACCATCTTCTCTCTTCACCATCTCTCTCTCTTAACATCTCTCTCTCCTTCACCATCTCTCTCTCTCACCATTTCTCTCTCTTTCCATCTCTCTCTTCACCATCTCTCTCTCTTCACCATCTCTCTCTTCACCATCTCTCTCTCACATCACCATCTCTCACTTCACCTTCTCTCTCTCTTCACCGTCACTCTCTCTCTCTTCACCGTCTCTCTCTCTTCACCATCTCTCTCTCTCTCTTCACCATCTCTCTCTCTTCACCATCTCTCTCTCTTCACCATCTCTCTCTCTCTCTCTGTTCACCATCTCTCTCTCTCTCTTCACCATCTCTCTCTCTCTCACCATCTCTCTTTCTCTCTTCACCATCTCTCTCTCTTCACCATCTCTCCCTCTTCACCATCTCTCTCTCTCTTCACCACCTCTCTCCACATCTCTCTCTTCACCATCTCTCTCTTCACCGTCTCTCTCTCTCTCTCTTCACCGTCTCTCTCTCTCTTCACCATCTCTCTCTTCACCGTCTCTCTCTCTCCCTTCACCGTCTCTCTCTCTCTTCACCATCTCTCTCTCTCTTCACCGACACTCTCTCTTTTCTCATCTCTCTCTCTTCACCATATCTTTCTCTCTCTTCACCATCTCTCTCTCTCTCTCACCATCTCTCTCTCTTCACCATCTCTCTCTCTCTCTGTTCACCATCTCTCTCTCTCTTCACCATCTCTCTCTCTCTCTTCACCATCTCTCTTTCTCTCTTCACCATCTCTCTCTCTTCACCATCTCTCCCTCTTCACCATCTCTCTCTCTCTTCACCACCTCTCTCCACATCTCTCTCTTCACCATCTCTCTCTTCACCGTCTCTCTCTCTCTCTCTCTTCACCGTCTCTCTCTCTCTTCACCATCTCTCTCTTCACCGTCTCTCTCTCTCCCTTCACCGTCTCTCTCTCTCTCTTCACCGTCTCTCTCTCTCTCTTCACCATCTCTCTCTCTCTTCACCATCTCTCTCTCTCTCACCATCTCTCTCACTCTTCACCATCTCTCTCTCTCTCTTCACCATCTCTCTCTCTCTCTCTTCACCATCTCTCTCTCTCTTCACCATCTCTGTCTCGTCACTATCTCTCTCTCTTTTCACCATCTCTCTTTCCGCCATTTCTCTCTCTCTCCATCTCTCTTTTCACCATCTCTCTCTCTTCCCCATCTCTCTCTCTTCACCATCTCTCTCTCTCTCTTCACCATCTCTCTCTCTTCACCATTTCTCTCTCTTTTCACCATCTCTCTTTCTGCCATTTCTCTCTCTCTCCATCTCTCTTTTCACCATCTCTCTCTCTTCACCGTCTCTCTCTTCACCATCTCTCTCTCTCTCTTCACCATCTCTCTCTCTTCCCCATCTCTCTCTCTTCACCATCTCTCTCTCTCTTCACCATCTCTCTTTCTCTCTTCACCATCTCTCTCTCTTTTCATCATCTCTCTTTCTGCCATTTCTCTCTCTCTCCATCTCTCTTTTCACCATCTCTCTCTCTTCACCGTCTCTCTCTTCACCGTCTCTCTCTCTCTCTTCACCATCTCTCTCTCTCTCTTCACCATCTCTCTCTCTTTTCACCATCTCTCTTTCCGCCATTTCTCTCTCTCTCCATCTCTGTTTTCACCATCTCTCTCTTTTCTCCATCTCTCTCTTCACCGTCTCTCTCTCTCTTCACCATCTCTCTCTCTTTTCACCATCTCTCTTTCCGCCATTTCTCTCTCTCTCCATCTCTGTTTTCACCATCTCTCTCTTTTCTCCATCTCTCTCTCTTTTCTCCATCTCTCTCTCTTCACCATCTCTATCTCTCTCTTCACCATCTCTCTCTCTACCATTTCTCTCTCGCTCCATCTCTCTCTTCACCATTTCTCTCTCTCTTCACCATCTCTCTCTTTTCTCCATCTCTCTCTCTTCACCATCTCTCTCTCTTCACCATCACTCTCTCTTTTCTCCATCTCTCTCTCTTCACCATCTCTCTCTCTTCACCATCTCTCTCTCTTCACCATCTCTCTCTCTTCACCATCTCTCTCTCTTCACCATCTCTCTCTCTCTCCACCATTTCTCTCTCTCTCCATCTCTCTTTTCTCCATCTCCATCTCTCTCTTCACCATCTCTCTCTCTTCATCTGCTCCTCTCCCAGTCTCTCTCTCCTTCACTCCCTGTCTCTCTCCCCCTCTCTTCCCCCTCCCTCCCTCTCCCCCAGTCTCTCACCTCCATTGGAAATGCCTTGTGGTTGATTTGATGCTCGGAGCCCCGGTCCAGTCGGGATCCATCTCCAAAGTGGAAGTGGAATTGGAGCAGTCTGTAAATCCCAGGGAGGTTCCCACCGGACATCAGCACTGGGAACTGGGGGAATATATAGTCTGGGGGGAGTGAAACAGGGAGGGAGAATGAGAGAGACAGTCAGAGAGACAGAGAGAGACAG
>NW_027308839.1:2500-23158 GCF_047496885.1 Scyliorhinus torazame
GTCTCTGTCTCTCTCTCTCTGCCTCTCCCTCTGTCTCTCTCTCTCTCTCTCTCTCTCACGCTCTCTCTCGCTATGTCTGTTTCTCTCTCTCTCTGGTACAGCACGAGTATTTGCATCCAGACAGTATATTTATCCTCACCAGTTTCAATATCACATGAACTGCTCTAACCGCATCATATAATGAATCAGACTGCCTCAGCGTTAATGTCCTCGCCCTTCGTACTGCCTGCAAATCCAGCAACGCGATCACCATCTGACAGTGTGGCACTCCCTCAGTACTGACCCTCTGACAGTGCGGCACTCCCTCAGTACTGACCCTCTGACAGTGCAGCACTCCCTCAGTACTGACCCTCTGACAGTGCGGCACTCCCTCAGTACTGACCCTCTGACAGTGCGGCACTCCCTCAGTACTGACCCTCTGACAGTGCAGCACTCCCTCAGCACTGACCCTCTGACAGTGCGGCATTCCCTCAGTACTGACCCTCTGACAGTACGGCACTCCCTCAGTACTGACCCTCTGACAGTACGGCACTCCCTCAGTACTGACCCTCTGACAGTGCGGCACTCCCTCAGTACTGACCCTCTGACAGTGCGGTACTCCCTCAGTACTGACCCTCTGACAGTGCGGCACTCCCTCAGTACTGACCCTCTGACAGTGCGGCACTCCCTCAGTACTGACCCTCTGACAGTGCGGCACTCCCTCAGTACTGACCCTCTGACAGTGCGGCACTCCCTCAGTACTGACCCTCTGACAGAGCGGCACCCCCTCAGTACTGACCCTCTGACAGTGCAGCACTCCCTCAGTACTGACCCTCTGACAGTGCGGAGCTCCCTCAGTACTGACCCTCTGACAGTGCAGCACTCCCTCAGTACTGACCCTCTGACAGTGCGGCACTCCCTCAGTACTGACCCTCTGACAGTACGGCACTCCCTCAGTACTGACCTTCTGACAGTGCGGCACTCCCTCTGTACTGACCCTCTGACAGTGCGGCACTCCCCCAGTACTGACCCTCTGACAGTGCAGCGCTCCCTCAGTACTGACCCTCTGACAGTGCGGCACTCCCTCAGTACTGACCCTCTGACAGTGCGGCACTCCCTCAGTACTGACTCTCTGACAGTGCGGGGCTCCCTCAGTACTGACCCTCTGACAGTGCGGCACTGCCTCAGTACTGACCCTCTGACAGTGCGGCACTCCCTCAGTACTGACCCTCTGACAGTGCGGCACTCCCTCAGTACTGACCCTCTGACAGTGCGGCGCTCCCTCTGTACTGACCCTCTGACAGTGCAGCACTCCCTCAGTACTGTCCCTCTGACAGTGCGGCACTCCCTCAGTACTGACCCTCTGACAGTGCAGCACTCCCTCAGTACTGACCCTCTGACAGTGCGGCACTCCCTCAGTACTGACCCTCTGACAGTGCGGTACTCCCTCAGTACTGACCCTCTGACAGTGCGGCGCTCCCTCTGTACTGACCCTCTGACAGTGCGGCACTCCCTCTGTACTGACCCTCTGACAGTGCGGCACTCCCTCTGTACTGACCCTCTGACAGTGCAGCACTCCCTCAGTACTGACCCTCTGACAGTGCAGCACTCCCTCAGTACTGACCCTCTGACAGTGAGGCACTCCCTCAGTACTGACCCTCTGACAGTGCAGCACTCCCTCAGTACTGACCCTCTGACAGTGCGGCACTCCCTCAGTACTGACCCTCTGACAGTGCAGCGCTCCCTCAGTACTGACCGTCTGACAGTGCGGCACTCCCTCAGTACTGACCCTCTGACAGTGCAGCACCCCCTCAGTACTGACCCTCTGACAGTGCGGCACTCCCTCAGTACTGACCCTCTGACAGTGTAGCACTCCCTCAGTACTGACCCTCTGACAGTGCGGCACTCCCTCAGTACTGACCCTCTGACAGTGCGGCACTCCCTCAGTACTGACCCTCTGACAGTGCAGCACTCCCTCAGCACTGACCCTCTGACAGTGCAGCGCTCCCTCAGTACTGACCCTCTGACAGTGCAGCACTCCCTCAGCACTGACCCTCTGACAGTGCAGCGCTCCCTCAGCACTGACCCTCTGACAGTGCAGCACTCCCTCAGCACTGACCCTCTGACAGTGCGGCACACCCTCAGTACTGACCCTCTGACAGTGCGGCACTCCCTCAGCACTGACCCTCTGACAGTACGGCACTCCCTCAGTACTGACCCTCTGACAGTGCGGCACTCCCTCAGTACTGACCCTCTGACAGTGCGGCACTCCCTCAGCACTGACCCTCTGACAGTACGGCGCTCCCTCAGTACTGACCCTCTGACAGTGCAGCACTCCCTCAGTACTGACCCTCTGACAGTGCGGCACTCCCTCAGTACTGACCCTCTGACAGTGCGGCACTCCCTCAGTACTGACCCTCTGACAGTGCGGCACTCCCTCAGTACTGACCCTCTGACAGTGCAGCACTCCCTCAGTACTGACCCTCTGACAGTGCAGCACTCCCTCAGTACTGACCCTCTGACAGTGCGGCACTCCCTCAGTACTGACCCTCTGACAGTGCAGCACTCCCTCAGTACTGACCCTCTGACAGTGCGGCACTCCCTCAGTACTGACCCTCCGACAGTGCGGCACTCCCTCAGTACTGACCCTCCGACAGTGCGGCACTCCCTCAGTACTGACTCTGTGACAGTGCGGCACTCCCTCAGTACTGACCCTCTGACAGTGCGGCGCTCCCTCAGTACTGACCCTCTGACAGTGCAGAACTCCCTCAGTACTGACCCTCCGACAGTGCAGCACTCCCTCAGTACTGACCCTCTGACAGTGCGGCACTCCCTCAGTACTGACCCTCTGACAGTGCAGCACTCCCTCAGTACTGACCCTCTGACAGTGCGGCACTCCCTCAGTACTGACCCTCCGACAGTGCGGCACTCCCTCAGTACTGACCCTCTGGCAGTGCGGCACTCCCTCAGTACTGACCCTCTGACAGTGCAGCACTCCCTCAGTACTGACCCTCCGACAGTGCGGCACTCCCTCAGTACTGACCCTCTGACAGTGCGGCACTCCCTCAGTACTGACCCTCTGACAGTGCAGCACTCCCTCAGTACTGACCCTCTGACAGTGCGGCACTCCCTCAGTACTGACCCTCTGACAGTGCGACACTCCCTCAGTACTGACCCTCTGACAGTGCGGCACTCCCTCAGTACTGACCCTCTGACAGTGCGGCACTCCCTCAGTACTGACCCTCTGACAGTGCGGCACTCCCTCAGTACTGACCCTCTGACAGTGCAGCACTCCCTCAGCACTGACCCTCTGACAGTGCGGCACTCCCTCAGTACTGACCCTCTGACAGTGCGGCACTCCCTCAGTACTGACCCTCTGACAGTGCGGCACTCCCTCAGTACTGACCCTCCCACAGTGCGGCACTCCCTCAGTACTGACCCTCTGACGGTGCGGCACTCCCTCAGTACTGACCCTCTGACAGTGCGGCACTCCCTCAGTACTGACCCTCTCACAGTGCGGCACTCCCTCAGTACTGACCCTCTGACAGTGCGACACTCCCTCAGTACTGACCCTCTGACAGTGCGGCACTCCCTCAGTACTGACCCTCTCACAGTGCGGCACTCCCTCAGTACTGACCCACTGACAGTGCAGCACTCCCTCAGTACTGACCCTCTGACAGTGCAGCACTCCCTCAGTACTGACCCTCTGACAGTGCGGCACTCCCTCAGTACTGACCCTCTGACAGTGCGGCACTCCCTCAGTACTGACCCTCTGGCAGTGCAGCACTCCCTCAGTACTGACCCTCTGACAGTGCGGCACTCCCTCAGTACTGACCCTCTGACAGTGCAGCACTCCCCCAGTACTGACCCTCTGACAGTGCGGCACTCCCTCAGTACTGACTCTCTGACAGTGCGGCACTCCCTCAGTACTGACCCTCTGACAGTGCAGCACTCCCTCAATACTGACCCTCTGACAGTGCAGCACTCCCTCAGTACTGACCCTCTGACAGTGCGGCACTCCCTCAGTGCTGACCCTCTGACGGTGCAGCACTCCCTCAGTACTGACCCTCTGACAGTGCGGCACTCCCTCAGTACTGACCCTCTGACAGTGCGGCTCTCCCTCAGTACTGACCCTCTGACAGTGCGGCACTCCCTCAATACTGACCCTCTGACAGTGCGGCACTCCCTCAGTACTGACCCTCTGACAGTGCAGCACCCCCTCAGTACTGACCCTCTGACAGTGCGGCACTCCCTCAGTACTGACCCTCTGACAGTGCAGCACTCCCTCAGTACTGACCCTCTGACAGTGCGGCACTCCCTCAGTACTGACCCTCTGACAGTGCGGCACTCCCTCAGTACTGACCCTCTGACAGTGCAGCACTCCCTCAGCACTGACCCTCTGACAGTGCAGCGCTCCCTCAGTACTGACCCTCTGACAGTGCAGCACTCCCTCAGTACTGACCCTCTGACAGTGCAGCACTCCCTCAGCACTGACCCTCTGACAGTACGGCGCTCCCTCAGTACTGACCCTCTGACAGTGCGGCACTCCCTCAGTACTGACCCTCTGACAGTGCGGCACTCCCTCAGTACTGACCCTCTGACAGTGCGGCACTCCCTCAGTACTGACCCTCTGACAGTGCAGCACTCCCTCAGCACTGACCCTCTGACAGTGCAGCGCTCCCTCAGTACTGACCCTCTGACAGTGCAGCACTCCCTCAGTACTGACCCTCTGACAGTGCGGCACTCCCTCAGTACTGACCCTCTGACAGTGCGGCACTCCCTCAGTACTGACCCTCTGACAGTGCAGCACTCCCTCAGTACTGACCCTCTGACAGTGCGGCAGTCCCTCAGTACTGACCCTCTGACTGTGCAGCACTCCCTCAGTACTGACCCTCTGACAGTGCGGCACTCCCTCAGTACTGACCCTCTGACAGTGCGGCACTCCCTCAGTACTGACCCTCTGACTGTGCAGCACTCCCTCAGTACTGACCCTCTGACAGTGCGGCACTCCCTCAGTACTGACCCTCTGACAGTGCGGCACTCCCTCAGTACTGACCCTCTGACAGTGCGGCGCTCCCTCAGTACTGACCCTCTGACAGTGCAGCACTCCCTCAGTACTGACCCTCTGACAGTGCGGCACTCCCTCAGTACTGACCCTCCGACAGTGCGGCACTCCCTCAGTACTGACCCTCCGACAGTGCGGCACTCCCTCAGTACTGACCCTCTGACAGTGCGGAGCTCCCTCAGTACTGACCCTCTGACAGTGCGGCACTCCCTCAGTACTGACCCTCTGACAGTGCAGCACTCCCTCAGTACTGACTCTGTGACAGTGCGGCACTCCCTCAGTACTGACTCTGTGACAGTGCGGCACTCCCTCAGTACTGACCCTCTGACAGTGCGGCACTCCCTCAGTACTGACCCTCTGACAGTGCAGCACTCCCTCAGTACTGACCCTCTGACAGTGCGGCACTCCCTCAGTACTGACCCTCCGACAGTGCGGCACTCCCTCAGTACTGACCCTCTGGCAGTGCGGCACTCCCTCAGTACTGACCCTCTGACAGTGCAGCACTCCCTCAGTACTGACCCTCCGACAGTGCGGCACTCCCTCAGTACTGACCCTCTGACAGTGCGGCACTCCCTCAGTACTGACCCTCTGACAGTGCAGCACTCCCTCAGTACTGACCCTCTGACAGTGCGGCACTCCCTCAGTACTGACCCTCTGACAGTGCGACACTCCCTCAGTACTGACCCTCTGACAGTGCGGCACTCCCTCAGTACTGACCCCCTGACAGTGCAGCACTCCCTCAGTACTGACCCTCTGACAGTGCGGCACTCCTTCAGTACTGACCCTCTGACAGTGCGGCACTCCCTCAGTACTGACCCTCTCACAGTGCAGCACTCCCTCAGCACTGACCCTCTGACAGTGCGGCACTCCCTCAGTACTGACCCTCTGACAGTGCGGCACTCCCTCAGTACTGACCCTCTGACAGTGCGGCACTCCCTCAGTACTGACTCTCTGACAGTGCGGCACTCCCTCAGTACTGACCCTCTGACAGTGCGGCACTCCCTCAGTACTGACCCTCTGACAGTGCGGCACTCCCTCAGTACTCACCCTCTGACACTGCGGCACTCCCTCAGTACTGACCCTCTGACAGTGCGGCACTCCCTCAGTACTAACCCTCTGACAGTGCGGCACTCCCTCAGTACTGACCCTCTGACAGTGCGGCACTCCCTCAGTACTGACCCTCTGACAGTGCGGCACTCCCTCAGTACTGACCCTCTGACAGTGCGGTGCTCCCTCAGTACTGACCCTCTGACAGTGCGGCACTCCCTCAGTACTGACCCTCTGACAGTGCGGCACTCCCTCAGTACTGACACTCTGACAGTGCGGCGCTCCCTCAGTACTGACCCTCTGACAGTGCAGCACTCCCTCAGTACTGACCCTCTGACAGTGCAGCACTCCCTCAGTACTGACCCTCTGACAGTGCGGCACTCCCTCAGTACTGACCCTCTGACAGTGCGGCGCTCCCTCAGTACTGACCCTCTGACAGTGCGGCACTCCCTCAGTACTGACCCTCTGACAGTGCGGCGCTCCCTCAGTACTGACCCTCTGACAGTGCGGCGCTCCCTCAGTACTGACCCTCTGACAGTGCAGCACTCCCTCAGTACTGACCCTCTGACAGTGCGGCACTCCCTCAGTACTGACCCTCTGACAGTGCGGCGCTCCCTCAGTACTGACCCTCTGACAGTGCGGCGCTCCCTCAGTACTGACCCTCTGACAGTGCAGCACTCCCTCAGTACTGACCCTCTGACAGTGCGGCACTCCCTCAGTACTGACCCTCTGACAGTGCGGCGCTCCCTCAGTACTGACCCTCTGACAGTGCGGCGCTCCCTCAGTACTGACCCTCTGACAGTGCGGCGCTCCCTCAGTACTGACCCTCTGACAGTGCGGCACTCCCTCAGTACTGACCCTCTGACAGTGCGGCACTCCCTCAGCACTGACCCTCTGACAGTGCAGCACTCCCTCAGTACTGACCCTCTGACAGTGCGGTGCTCCCTCAGTACTGACCCTCTGACAGTGCAGCACTCCCTCAGTACTGACCCTCTGACAGTGCAGCACTCCCTCAGTACTGACCCTCTGACAGTGCGGCACTCCCTCAGCACTGACCCTCTGACAGTGCAGCCCTCCCTCAGTACTGACCCTCTGACAGTGCAGCACTCCCTCAGTACTGACCCTCTAACAGTGCGGCACTCCCTCAGTACTGACCCTCGGACACTGCAGCACTCCCTCAGTACTGACCCTCTGACAGTGCAGCTCTCCCTCAGTACTGAACCTCTGACAGTGCAGCACTCCCTCAGTACTGACCCTCTGACAGTGCGGCACTCCCTCAGTACTGACCCTCTGACAGTGCGGCACTCCCTCAGTACTGACCCTCTGACAGTGCGGAGCTCCCTCAGTACTGACCCTCTGACAGTGCAGCACTCCCTCAGTATTGACCCTCTGACAGTGCGACACTCCCTCAGTACTGACCCTCTGACAGTGCGGCACTCCCTCAGTACTGACCCACTGACAGTGCAGCACTCCCTCAGTACTGACCCTCTGACAGTGCAGCACTCACTCAGTACTGACCCTCTGACAGTGCAGCACTCCCTCAGTACTGACCCTCTGACAGTGCAGCACTCACTCAGTACTGACCCTCTGACAGTGCGGCACTCCCTCAGTACTGAGCCTCTGACAGTGCGGCACTCCCTCAGTACTGACCCTATGACAGTGCAGCACTCCCTCAGTACTGACCCTCTGACAGTGCGGCACTCCCTCAGTACTGACCCTCTGACAGTACGGCACTCCCTCAGTACTGACCTTCTGACAGTGCGGCACTCCCTCTGTACTGACCCTCTGACAGTGCGGCACTCCCCCAGTACTGACCCTCTGACAGTGCAGCGCTCCCTCAGTACTGACCCTCTGACAGTGCGGCACTCCCTCAGTACTGACCCTCTGACAGTGCGGCGCTCCCTCAGTACTGACCCTCTGACAGTGCGGCACTCCCTCAGTACTGACCCTCTGACAGTGCGGCACTCCCTCAGTACTGACCCTCTGACAGTGCGGCACTCCCTCAGTACTGACCCTCTGACAGTGCGGCGCTCCCTCAGTACTGACCCTCTGACAGTGCAGCGCTCCCTCAGTACTGACCCTCTGACAGTGCGGCACTCCCTCAGTACTGACCCTCTGACAGTGCGGCGCTCCCTCAGTACTGACCCTCTGACAGTGCGGCACTCCCTCAGTACTGACCCTCTGACAGTGCGGCACTCCCTCAGTACTGACCCTCTGACAGTGCGGCACTCCCTCAGTACTGACCCTCTGACAGTGCAGCACTCCCTCAGTACTGACCCTCTGACAGTGCAGCACTCCCTCAGTACTGACCCTCTGACAGTGCGGCGCTCCCTCTGTACTGACCCTCTGACAGTGCGGCGCTCCCTCTGTACTGACCCTCTGACAGTGCGGCACTCCCTCTGTACTGACCCTCTGACAGTGCGGCACTCCCTCTGTACTGACCCTCTGACAGTGCGGCACTCCCTCAGTACTGACCCTCTGACAGTGCGGCACTCCCTCAGTACTGACCCTCTGACAGTGCGGCGCTCCCTCAGTACTGACCCTCTGACAGTGCAGCACTCCCTCAGTACTGACCCTCTGACAGTGCAGCACTCCCTCAGTACTGACCCTCTGACAGTGCGGCACTCCCTCAGTACTGACCCTCTGACAGTGCAGCACTCCCTCAGTACTGACCCTCTGACAGTGCGACACTCCCTCAGTACTGACCCTCTGACAGTGCGGCACTCCCTCAGTACTGACCCTCTGACAGTGCAGCACTCCCTCAGTACTGACCCTCTGACAGTGCGGCACTCCCTCAGTACTGACCCTCTGACAGTGCAGCGCTCCCTCAGTACTGACCGTCTGACAGTGCGGCACTCCCTCAGTACTGACCCTCTGACAGTGCAGCACCCCCTCAGTACTGACCCTCTGACAGTGCGGCACTCCCTCAGTACTGACCCTCTGACAGTGCAGCACTCCCTCAGTACTGACCCTCTGACAGTGCAGCACTCCCTCAGTACTGACCCTCTGACAGTGCAGCACTCCCTCAGTACTGACCCTCTGACAGTGCGGCTCTCCCTCAGTACTGACCCTCTGACAGTGCAGCACTCCCTCAGTACTGACCCTCTGACAGTGCAGCACTCCCTCAGCACTGACCCTCTGACAGTGCAGCACTCCCTCAGTACTGACCCTCTGACAGTGCGGCACTCCCTCAGTACTGACCCTCTGACAGTGCGACACTCCCTCAGTACTGACCCTCTGACAGTGCGGCACTCCCTCAGCACTGACCCTCTGACAGTACGGCACTCCCTCAGTACTGACCCTCTGACAGTGCGGCACTCCCTCAGTACTGACCCTCTGACAGTGCGGCACTCCCTCAGCACTGACCCTCTGACAGTACGGCACTCCCTCAGTACTGACCCTCTGACAGTACGGCACTCCCTCAGTACTGACCCTCTGACAGTGCGGCGCTCCCTCAGTACTGACCCTCTGACAGTGCGGCACTCCCTCAGTACTGACCCTCTGACAGTGCGGCACTCCCTCAGTACTGACCCTCTGACAGTGCGGCACTCCCTCAGTACTGACCCTCTGACAGTGCAGCACTCCCTCAGTACTGACCCTCTGACAGTGCAGCACTCCCTCAGTACTGACCCTCTGACAGTGCGGCACTCCCTCAGTACTGACCCTCTGACAGTGCAGCACTCCCTCAGTACTGACCCTCTGACAGTGCGGCACTCCCTCAGTACTGACCCTCCGACAGTGCGGCACTCCCTCAGTACTGACCCTCCGACAGTGCGGCACTCCCTCAGTACTGACCCTCTGACAGTGCGGAGCTCCCTCAGTACTGACCCTCTGACAGTGCGGCACTCCCTCAGTACTGACCCTCTGACAGTGCAGCACTCCCTCAGTACTGACTCTGTGACAGTGCGGCACTCCCTCAGTACTGACCCTCTGACAGTGCGGCACTCCCTCAGTACTGACCCTCTGACAGTGCAGCACTCCCTCAGTACTGACCCTCTGACAGTGCGGCACTCCCTCAGTACTGACCCTCTGACAGTGCAGCACTCCCTCAGTACTGACCCTCTGACAGTGCAGCACTCCCTCAGTACTGACCCTCTGGCAGTGCGGCACTCCCTCAGTACTGACCCTCTGACAGTGCAGCACTCCCTCAGTACTGACCCTCCGACAGTGCGGCACTCCCTCAGTACTGACCCTCTGACAGTGCAGCACTCCCTCAGTACTGACCCTCTGACAGTGCGGCACTCCCTCAGTACTGACCCTCTGACAGTGCGACACTCCCTCAGTACTGACCCTCTGACAGTGCGGCACTCCCTCAGTACTGACCCTCTCACAGTGCGGCACTCCCTCAGTACTGACCCCCTGACAGTGCAGCACTCCCTCAGTACTGACCCTCTGACAGTGCGGCACTCCCTCAGTACTGACCCTCTCACAGTGCAGCACTCCCTCAGCACTGACCCTCTGACAGTGCGGCACTCCCTCAGTACTGACCCTCTGACAGTGCGGCACTCCCTCAGTATTGACCCTCTGACAGTGCGGCACTCCCTCAGTACTGACCCTCTGACAGTGCGGCACTCCCTCAGTACTCACCCTCTGACACTGCGGCACTCCCTCAGTACTGACCCTCTGACAGTGCGGCACTCCCTCAGTACTGACCCTCTGACAGTGCGGCACTCCCTCAGTACTGACCCTCTGACAGTGCGGCACTCCCTCAGTACTGACCCTCTGACAGTGCGGCACTCCCTCAGTACTGACCCTCTGACAGTGCAGCACTCCCTCAGCACTGACCCTCTGACAGTGCGGCACTCCCTCAGTACGGACCCTCCCACAGTGCGGCACTCCCTCAGTACTGACCCTCTGACGGTGCGGCACTCCCTCAGTACTGACCCTCTGACAGTGCGGCTCTCCCTCAGTACTGGCCCTCTGACAGTGCGGCACTCCCTCAGTACTGACCCTCTGACAGTGCAGCACTCCCTCAGTACTGACCCTCTGACAGTGCGGCACTCCCTCAGTACTGACCCTCTGACAGTGCGGCACTCCCTCAGTACCGACCCTCCGAGAGTGCGGCACTCCCTCAGCACTGACCCTCTGACAGTGCAGCACTCCCTCAGTACTGACCCTCTGACAGTGCAGCACTCCCTCAGTACTGACCCTCTGACAGTACGGCACTCCCTCAGTACTGACCCTCTGACAGTGCGGCACTCCCTCAGTACTGACCCACTGACAGTGCGGCACTCCCTCAGTACTGACCCTCTGACAGTGCGGCTCTCCCTCAGCACTGACCCTCTGACAGTGCGGCACTCCCTCAGTACTGACCCTCTGACAGTGCGGCACTCCCTCAGTACTGACCCTCTGACAGTGCGGCACTCCCTCAGTACTGACCCTCTGACAGTGCAGCACTCCCTCAGTACTGACCCTCTCACAGTGCGGCACTCCCTCAGTACTGACCCTCTGACAGTGCAGCACTCCCTCAGTACTGACTCTCTGACAGTGCAGCACTCCCTCAGTACTGACCCTCGGACAGTGCAGCACTCCCTCAGTACTGACCCTCTGACAGTGCAGCACTCCCTCAGTACTGACCCTCTGACAGTGCGGCACTCCCTCAGTACTGACCCTCTGACAGTGCAGCACTCCCTCAGTACTGACCCTCTGACAGTGCAGCACTCCCTCAGTACTGACCCTTTGACAGTGCAGCACTCCCTCAGTACTGACCCTCTGACAGTGCGGCACTCCCTCAGTACTGACCCACCGACAGTGCAGCACTCCCTCAGTACTGACCCTCTGACAGTGCGGCACTCCCTCAGTACTGACCCTCTGACAGTGCGGCACTCCCTCAGTACTGACCCTCTGACAGTGCGGGGCTCCCTCAGTACTGACCCTCTGACAGTGCGGCACTCCCTCAGTACTGACCCTCTGACAGTGCGGCACTCCCTCAGTACTGACCCTCTGACAGTGCGGCACTCCGTCAGTACTGACCCTCTGACAGTGCGACACTCCCTCAGTACTGTCCCTCTGACAGTGCGGCATTCCCTCAGTATTGACCCTCTGACAGTGCGGCACTCCCTCAGTACTGACCCTCTGACAGTGCGGCACTCCCTGAGTACTGACCCTCTGACAGTGCAGCGCTCCCTCAGTACTGACCCTCTGACAATGCGGCACTCCCTCAGTACTGACCCTCTGACAGTGCGGCACTCCCTCAGTACTGACCCTCTGACAGTGCGGCACTCCCTGAGTACTGACCCTCTGACAGTGCAGCGCTCCCTCAGTACTGACCCTCTGACAATGCGGCACTCCCTCAGTACTGACCCTCTGACAGTGCGGCACTCCCTCAATACTGCCCCTCTGACAGTGCGGCACTCCCTCAGTACTGACCCTCCCTCAGTAGCCGTCGCTCGACATCCAAGGGCGTTCGGGGTGTGGGGTTACAGAGGTCGGGCCTACGACGGCTCGAATTGCTTGCTGTACGTACGCTCGGAGGGCCTACCTGTTTGGCTTGCTGCAGAAGCTTCCGGATCACCTCCTTAATGCTGGGCATGTTTTCCATGGAGGGGTGGGTGTAGACCGTTGCCCGGGTGATCCCCTTCCACATTCCTATCTCCGGCCAGCCCAAGGTGAGAAACGGGGCCTGGGCCTCCGACATCACGGGCCAGTAAGTGAGCGATAGTTCCTGGTCCAGCTCTGAGTCCTCGTCGCCCGTCGCCTCCAAGCCGGGCCTCGTCGCCTCCGCTGCGCTGGCCCTGCCGCAGCGGCCGTGTATGCGACGGGCCTCCTGGCCAGAGAGGAAGGGTCGCGTGCCCTCCCGCTTGACGCACTGGTAGAAGGCGCCCGGCCCCTTGTCCAGCAGGGCCTCGAGGGCCAGGCGCTGACGCTCGCTGTAGATGAACTGCGGGTAACACTCCGAGAGTTGTACGTTGATGTTGTCGTCCTCCAGGCACTCCACCTGAGAGGCCGCCATTGTCGGGCTTCGATGCCCGCCACGCGACGGGGCCTCGGCCTACCCTCCCCTGCCAAAGTGGCAGGGAACTTCGGACCGCCCTCAACACCCCCCCCCCTCCTCTCTCTCCCCGGCGGGTGCTCCCCTCCTCCGCCGATCTCGCCGACACGGCTCGGTTCCTAGCGACGGCGCACCTTCCCGCCCAGGCGCGCGCGGAGTCCGATCGCAGACGGACGGGGGTTGGGTTCCAACTGCGACGTGCGAGGCCAAGTCCAGCGATCACCGTCCCTCGAGCGACCTGAGGACAAGAGACAACGGAGGAGATTAATCTCTGCATCCGGCGCCTCCCTCCCTATCTCTGTAACCTCCTCCAGCCCCTACAATTCCCATCCTCCTGTTCAAATCCCTCCCTCGCTCCCTCCCTCCCTATCTCTGTAACCTCCTCCAGCCCCGACAATTCTCACCCTCCTGTTCAAATCCCTCCCTCCCTCCCTATCTCTGTAACCTCCTCCAGCCCCTAGAATTCCCATCCTCCTGTTCAAATCCCTCCCTCCCTATCTCTGTAACCTCCTCCAGCCCCTACAATTCCCATCCTCCTGTTCAAATCCCTCCCTCGCCCCCTCCCTATCTCTGTAACGTCCTCCAGCCCCTACAATTCTCATCCTCCTGTTCAAATCCCTCCCTCGCCCCCTCCCCATCTCTGTAACCTCCTCCAGCCCCGGCAATTCCCATCCTCCCGTTCAAATCCCTCCCTCGCTCCCTCCCTCCCTATCTCTGTAACCTCCTCCAGCCCCTACAATTCTCATCCTCCTGTTCAAATCCCCCCTCCCTCCCTATCTCTGCAACCTCCTCCAGCCCCTACAATTCCCATCCTCCTGTTCAAATCCCTCTCTCCCTCCCTATCTCTGTAACCTCCTCCAGCCCCTACAATTCCCATCCTCCTGTTCAAATCCCTCCCTCCCTATCTCTGCAACCTCCTCCAGCCCCTACAATTCTCATCCTCCTGTTCAAATCCCCCCCTCCCTCCCTATCTCTGTAACCTCCTCCAGCCCCGACAATTCTCACCCTCCTGTTCAAATCCCTCCCTCCCCATCTCTGTAACCTCCTCCAGCCCCGACAATTCCCATCCTCCTGTTCAAATCCCTCCCTCCCTCCCTATCTCTGAAACCTCCTCCAGCCCCTACAATTTTCATCCTCCTCTTCAAATCCCTCCCTCCCTATCTCTGTAACCTCCTCCAGCCCATACAATTTTCATCCTCCTCTTCAAATCACTCCCTCCCTCCCTATCTCTGTAACCTCCTCCAGCCCCTACAATTCTCATCCTCCTGTACAAATCCCTCCCTCGCCCCCCTCCCTCCCTATCTCTGTAACCTCCTCCACCCCCGACAATTCCCATCCTCCTGTTCAAATCCCTCCCTCCCTATCTCTGTAACCTCCTCCAGCCCCTACAATTCCCATCCTCCTGTTCAAATCCCTCCCTCCCTCCCTATCTCTGTAACCTCCTCCAGCCCCGACAATTCTCATCCTCCTGTTCAAATCCCTCCCTCCCCATCTCTGTAACCTCCTCCAGCCCCTACAATTCTCATCCTCCTGTTCAAATCCCTCCCTCCCTCCCTCCCTATCTCTGTAACCTCCTCCAGCCCCGACAATTCTCACCCTCCTGTTCAAATCCCTCCCTCCCTCCCTATCTCTGTAACCTCCACCAGCCCCTACAATCCCCATCCTCCTGTTCAAATCCCTCCCTCCCCATCTCTGTAACCTCCTCCAGCCCGACAATTCCCATCCTCCTGTTCAAATCCCTCCCTCGCTCCCTCCTTCCCTATCTCTGTAACCTCCTCCAGCACCTACAATTCTCATCCTCCTGTTCAAATCCCCCCCTCCATCCCTATCTCTGTAACCTCCTCCAGCCCCTACAATTCCCATCCTCCTGTTCAAATCCCTCCCTCCCTCCCTCCCTATCTCTGTAACCTCCTCCAGCCCCGACAATTCTCACCCTCCTGTTCAAATCCCTCCCTCCCTCCCTATCTCTGTAACCTCCTCCAGCCCCGACAATTCCCATCCTCCCGTTCAAATCCCTCCCTCGCTCCCTCCCTCCCTATCTCTGTAACCTCCTCCAGCACCTACAATTCTCTTCCTCCTGTTCCATTCCCTCCCTCCCTCCCTATCTCTGTAACCTCCTCCAGCCCCTACAATTCTCATCCTCCTGTTCAAATCCTCCCCTCCCTCCCTATCTCTGTAACCTCCTCCAGCCCCGACAATTCTCATCCTCCTGTTCAAATCCCTCCCTCCCTCCCTATCTCTGTAACCTCCTCCGGCCCCTACAATTCTCATCCACCTGTTCAAATCCCTCCCTCCCTCCCTATCTCTGTAACCTCCTCCAGCCCCTACAATTCCCATCCTCCTGTTCAAATCCCTCCTTCGCCCCCCCTCCCTCCCTATCTCTGTAACCTCCTCCAGCCCCAACAATTCTCATCCTCCTGTTCAAATCCCTCCCTCCCTCCCTCCCTCCCTATCTCTGTAACCTCCTCCAGCCCCGACAATTCCCATCCTCCTCTTCCAATTCCCTTTCCAGTTGAGGTTATCTGCGAGGTCCCCGCCTCCCCCACGCCGACCCACCACCCTTTCCCTAACCTCGCGGAGCTCAGGTAACATCGGCCAACAGGTAGCTGTCGAATGAGATACTCTGAAGTCCTGTGGCGACAGGATGTCATTTACATTTACATGGAGCAGTACGGAATGTTCCGGCAGTGGCTACAGCCTCCAGCGTATTTTACTCATCTGTCTGTCCACCTTTTCTTCTGGGATAACATCTCTTCTTTTTCTCCCCCCTTCACCCCACCCGGTTGCGTGGGTTTCCTCTGGAAGCTCCGGTTTCCTCCCACAGTCCAAAGATGTGCAGGTTAGGTGGATTGGCCGCGTTAAATTGTCCCTTAGTGTCCAAAGATGTGCAGGTTAGGTGGATTGGCCGTGTTAAATTGTCCCTTAGTGTCCAAAGATGTACAGGTTAGGTGGATTGGCCGTGTTAAATTGTCCCTTAGTGTCCAAAGATGTACAGGTTAGGTGGATTGGCCGTGTTAAATTGCCCCTTAGTGTCCAAAGATGTACAGGTTAGGTGGATTGGCCGTGTTAAATTGTCCCTTAGTGTCCAAAGATGTGCAGGTTAGGTGGATTGGCCGTGTTAAATTGTCCCCTTAGTGTCCAAAGATGTACAGTTTAGGTGGATTGGCCGTGTTAAATTGTCCCTTAGTGTCCAAAGATGTACAGGTTAGGTGGATTGGCCGTGTTAAATTGTCCCTTAGTGTCCAAAGATGTACAGGTTAGGTGGATTGGCCGTGTTAAATTGTCCCTTAGTGTCCAAAGATGTACAGGTTAGGTGGATTGGCCGTGTTAAATTGCCCCTTAGTGTCCAAAGATGTACAGGTTAGGTGGATTGGCCGTGTTAAATTGTCCCTTAGTGTCCAAAGATGTGCAGGTTAGGTGGATTGGCCGTGTTAAATTGTCCCTTAGTGTCCAAAGATGTGCAGGTTAGGTGGAATAGCCGTGTTAAATTGCCCCTTAGTGTCCAAAGATGTGCAGGTTAGGTGGATTGGCCGTGTTAAATTGTCCCTTCGTGTCCAAAGATGTGCAGGTTAGGTGGATTGGCCGTGTTAAATTGTCCCTTCGTGTCCAAAGATGTACAGGTTAGGTGGATTTGGCCGTGTTAAATTGTCCCTTAGTGTCCAAAGATGTACAGGTTAGGTGGATTGGCCGTGTTAAATTGTCCCTTCGTGTCCAAAGATGTGCAGGTTAGGTGGATTGGCCGTGTTAAATTGTCCCTTAGTGTCCAAAGATGTACAGGTTAGGTGGATTGGCCGTGTTAAATTGTCCTTTAGTGTCCAAAGATGTACAGGTTAGGTGGATTGGCCGTGTTAAATTGCCCCTTAGTGTCCAAAGATGTGCAGGTTAGGTGGATTGGCCGTGTTAAATTGTCCCTTAGTGTCCAAAGATGTGCAGTTTGGTGGGGTGATGGAGTTACAGGGACGTAGCGGAGGGCGAGTTGCAAAGCAGGCACTCCCTCCGAGGGTTGGCGCAGACTGGATGGGCAGATAGGCCCCCTTTCCGCACTGTTGGAATTCTATAATCCGGAGAGAGGATCTAACCATCGCCCCCCCCCGGTCAACATCCTGGGGGGTTACCATCGATCGGAACCGAGCCCAGACGTGTGAACCCGGGGCGACCAGAGCAGGCCGGAGGCTGGGAATCGTGCGGGAGGGTAACTCACCTCCTGACTCCCCGCCCGCTCCCAAAGCCCGTTCGCCCCCCTCCCCACACACACACACACACACACGCGCGCGCTCGATCGACTCGATCTGAAGCAATTGAGCTACCTCCAGTCTGTCGTGTGGGAGCCGCACGGGAACACGGTCGAGTTGTGCACTAGCCTAAGCTTCGGAGGGTGACGCGTCCTGACGAGGCCCAAGATTGCGACACCACCCCCTCCCGAAACCAGTCAGGCCTCCGGATTCCCGGGAATTCCCAAGCCAGCCGAGCTTCGGAGGCCTGTGGTTTTGGCTTGTGGGCTTTGGTAGCGATGAGACAGAGCTGAGGAATCGGGCCTAGGCAGCAGGCCTGGGTGGCGTTTGGCTTGTGGCCAGTCGTGGCGGTGAGACAGGGCCGAGGGATCGGGCCTAGGCGGCAGGCCTGGGTGACGTTTGGCTTGTGGCCAGTCGTGGCGGTGAGACAGAGCTGAGGAATCGGGCCTAGGCGGCAGGCCTGGGTGACGTTTGGCTTGTGGCCAGTCGTGGCGGTGAGACAGGGCCGAGGGATCGGGCCTAGGCGGCAGGCCTGGGTGGCATTTGGCTTGTGGGCTTTGGTAGCGATGAGACAGGGCCGAGGGATCGGGCCTAGGCGGCAGGCCTGGGCGACGTTTGGCTTGTGGCCAGTCGTGGCGGTGAGACAGGGCCGAGGGATCGGGCCTAAGCGGCAGGCCTGGCTGGCCAGCAGTCACTGGAGGAAGGCCGGAGGGCGTGATGGACAAGCAGCCTCCGACCCCCAACTCGTCACGGAGAGCTGCGCCCATTCCTCCCCTCAAACCCCCACCAGCTCACCCCCCTCCCTGTCCTCGCTGACCCACACTCGCTCGCTTCCCGGCAACGCCTCCATTTTCAAATCCTCCTCCTCCTGTTCAAATCCCTCCCTCGCCCTCCTTACCCGCCCTACCTCCGTAACCTCCTCCAGCCCCTACAATTCCCATCCTCCTCTTCAAATCCCGCCCTCCCTCCCTACCTCCGTAACCTCCTCCAGCCCCTACAATTCCCATCCTCCTCTTCAAATCCCTCCCTCGCCCCCTCCCTCCCTATCTCTGTAACCTCCTCCAGCCCCTACAATTCCCATCCTCCTCTTCAAATCCCTCCCTCGCCCCCTCCCTCCCTATCTCTGTAACCTCCTCCAGCCCCTACAATTCCCATCCTCCTCTTCAAATCCCTCCCTCGCCCCCTCCCTCCCTATCTCTGTAACCTCCTCCAGCCCCTACAATTCCCATCCTCCTCTTCAAATCCCTCCCTCGCCCCCTCCCTCCCTATCTCTGTAACCTCCTCCAGCCTCTACAATTCCCATCCTCCTGTTCAAATCCCTCCCTCCCTCCCTCCCTATCTCTGTAACCTCCTCCAGCCTCTACAATTCCCATCCTCCTGTTCAAATCCCTCCCTCCCTCCCTCCCTATCTCTGTAACCTCCTCCAGCCCCTACAATTCTCATCCTCCTCTTCAAATCCCTCCCTCCCTCCCTATTACTGTAACCTCCTCCAGCCCCTACAATTCTCATCCTCCTCTTCAATCCCTCCCTCACCCTCCCTCCCTATCTCTGTAACCTCCTCCAGCCCCTACAATTCTCATCCTCCTCTTCAAATCCCTCCCTATCTCTGTAACCTCCTCCAGCCCCTACAATTCCCATCCTCCTGTTCAAATCCCTCCCTCCCTCCCTATCTCTGTAACCTCCTCCAGCCTCTACAATTCCCATCCTCCTGTTCAAATCCCTCCCTCCCTCCCTATCTCTGTAACCTCCTCCAGCCCCTACAATTCTCATCCTCCTCTTCAAATCCCTCCCTCCCTCCCTATTACTGTAACCTCCTCCAGCCCCTACAATTCTCATCCTCCTCTTCAAATCCCTCCCTCACCCTCCCTCCCTATCTCTGTAACCTCCTCCAGTCCCTACAATTCTCATCCTCCAGTTCAAATCCCCCTCCCTCCCTATCTCTGCAACCTCCTCCAGCCCCTACAATTCTCATCCTCCTGTTCAAATCCCTCCCTCCCTCCCTCCCTATCTCTGCAACCTCCTCCAGCCCCTACAATTCTCATCCTCCTGTTCAAATCCCTCCCTCGCTCCCTAACCGCCCTCCCTTTCTCTGCAACCTCCTCCAGCCCCTACAATTCTCATCCTGAAATCCCTCCCTCGCCCCCATCCCTCCCTATCTCTGTAACCTCCTCCAGCCCCTACAATTCTCATCTCCTGTTCAAATCCCTCCCTCCCTCCCTATCTCTGTAGCCTTCCTCCAGCCCCTACAATTCTCATCCTGAAATCCCTCCCTCGCCCCCTCCCTCCCTATCTCTGTAACCTCCTCCAGCCCTACAATTCTCATCCTCCTGTTCAAATCCCTCCCTCCCTCCCTATCTCTGTAACCTTCTCCAGCCCCTACAATTCTCATCCTCCTGTTCAAATCCTCGCTCCCTCCCTCCCTATCTCTGTGACCTCCTCCATCCCCTACAATTCCCATCCTCCTGTTCAACTCCCTCCCTCCCTCCCTATCTCTGTAACCTCCTCCAGCCCCGACAATTCCCATCCTCCTGTTCAAATCCCTCCCTCGCTCTCTCCCTCCCTATCTCTGTAACCTCCTCCAGCCCCTACAATTCCCATCCTCCTGTTCAAATCCTCCCTCGCCCCCTCCCTCCCTATCTCTGTTACCTCCTCCAGCCCCTACAATTCTCATCCTCCTGTTCAACTCCCTCCCTCCATCCCTATCTCTGTAACCTCCTCCAGCCCCTACAATTCTCATCCTCCTGTTCAAACTCCCCCCCTCCCTCCCTATCTCTGTAACCTCCTCCAGCCCCTACAATTCTCATCCTCCTGTTCAAATCCCTCCCTTCCTCCCTATCTCTGTAACCTCCTCCAGCCCCGACAATTCCCATCTCCTGTTCAAATCCCTCCCTCCCTCCCTATCTCTGTAACCTCCTCCAGCCCCTACAATTCTCATCCTCCTGTTCAACTCCCCCCTCCCTCCCTATCTCTGTAACCTCCTCCAGCCCCTACAATTCTCATCCTCCTGTTCAAATCCCTCCCTTCCTCCCTATCTCTGTAACCTCCTCCAGCCCCTACAATTCTCATCCTCCTGTTCAAATCCCCCCCCCCCCTCCCTATCTCTGTAACCTCCTCAAGCCCCTACAATTCCCATCCTCCTCTTCAATCCCTCCCTCGCTCCCCTCCCTCCCTATCTCTGTAACCTCCTCCAGCCCCTACAATTCTCATCCTCCTCTTTAAATCCCCCCCCCCCCCCACCCCCCACCCCCCCCCCTCCCTATCTCTGTAACACGGCAATATCTCTGCGCTGTCCCATTCAGGACGCTCCTTTGAAATCCCGCAGGACTCCTGTCCAGCCCATTCCC
>NW_027308839.1:23258-60758 GCF_047496885.1 Scyliorhinus torazame
GAGAGAGAGAGAGAGAGAGTTTCAGTTTGCGCGATCCAGCTCCTGATGGAAAAACCCACCCAAACATTCCCGCCTTTCTCCCCCCCCCCCTCCCCTCCCCTTCCCCCAAAACACTAACCTGTTGGATCGGACGCTTTGCGAGCCCAGGCACAGCATACGCCCCGGGAGACAGCAGAGGTGCCGTCAGCTGATCGACCACTGGCAGCAGCTCCGAACTGAAGGCTTCAATCCCCGCCTCCTTCTAATTTGACAGGGAAATAGCGACCGCACATACCTCCAGAGTTGTTGGCCTCTGGCTGGGTGCTGGGGTGCCGCGCAATGCGAGTGGGGGGGGGTCCCTGGGAGGGGGAGAGGGGAGGGGAGGTGGGGGTTCGGCTCCAGGGGTTCGCCCCTCGAAGGGGGGGGGGGAGTCGCGACGGGTGGTGAGGGTGGAGGGGGACGCCTTCGGCCTACCGGGTTTTATTGGTCAAGGGTATCGGACGCAGGAGTCGGGACACCTCGCTAAAGTTGCACGAGACACTGTCGGGTCGCCCCCCCCCCCCCCCCCCCCGACTGGACAGTTCCTCCCAGGCCGAGGTCCCTACAACCACTGAGGGGCAGCGGTCAGGGAGAGGGCCAACGTCTTCACCCAAAGGTAGGGGTGTCCAGAACGAGAGGGCACAGGTCAAAAGGTGCGAGGGGGTGGGGGGGGGGGGTGGGGGGGGGGGTGGGGGGGGGGGGGGGGAGGGAGACGCAGCAGGGACCAGCGGCGGGGGGGGGGGGGGGGGGGGGGGGGGGGAATGTCCACGCAGAGGGTGGAAATGGCTTGTGGCCACGAGGTAGGCTCCAAATGAAGTTACGGCGACAAGCCCCGAGTCGCCACGTTCCGGCGCCTGTTCGGGGAGGCCGGTACGGGAATCGAACCCGTGCTGCTGGCCTGCCTTGGTCTGCTTCCAAAGCCAGCGATTCATTGTGGGTAGCGATGAGGGCTGTCGGAGGATACAGCGGGATTTAGATCGTTTGGAGACTTGGGCGGAGAGATGGCAGATGGAGTTTAATCCGGACAAATGTGAGGTAATGCATTTTGGAAGGTCTAATGCAGGTAGGGAATATACAGTGAATGGTAGAACCCTCAAGAGTATTGAAAGTCAAAGAGATCTAGGAGTACAGGTCCACAGGTCATTGAAAGGGGCGACACAGGTGGAGAAGGTAGTCAAGAAGGCTGACGGCATGCTTGCCTTCATTGGCCGGGGCATTGAGTATAAGAATTGGCAAGTCATGTTGCAGCCGTATCGAACCTTAGTTAGGCCACACTTGGAGTATAGTGTCCAATTCTGGTCGCCACACTACCAGAAGGATGTGGAGGCTTTAGAGAGGGTGCAGAAGAGATTTACCAGAATGTTGCCTGGTACGGAGGGCATTAGCTACGAGGAGCGGTTGAATAAACTCGGTTTGTTCTCACTGGAACGAAGGAGGTTCAGGGGAGACCTGATAGAGGTCTACAAAATTATGAGGGGCATAGACAAGAGTGGATCGTCAGAGGCTTTTCCCCGGGGTAGAGGGGTCAATTACTAGGGGGCATAGGTTTAAGGTGCGAGGGGCAAGGTTTAGAGGAGATGTACGAGGCAAGTTTTTTACACAGAGGGTAGTGGGTGCCTGGAACTCGCTACCGGAGGAGGTGGTGGAAGCAGGGACGATGGTGAGATTTAAGGGGCATCTTGACAAATACATGAATAGGATGGGAATAGAGGGATACGGACCCAGGAAGTGTAGAAGATTGTAGTTTAGACGGCTTCATCCGATGCCGGTGTTACGTAGTTACATTGTGGACCCTGTGTTGCCCGATTATGTATTTTCTTTTATTCCCTTTTCTTCCCGTGTACTTAATGATCTGTTGAGCCGCTCGCAGGAAAATACTTTTCACTGTACCTCGGTACACGTGACAATAAACAGAACCCCAATCCGAATTCGTTGACTGGGGAGGGAGCTGAGGTGTGTGAGGTATTTACGGTGACGAGGCCGGGCCCTGTCGCAATGTTTTGCTTGGGAGCCTCCACAATTTGGTTGTGATGTCAACGCACGAGATTCCTGAAATTCGGGAGGTGCAGCCGCAGGTCGCTTGGGGAATTTCGCCCGGGGCCAGGAATGTCCCGGTGATACCAAACACCTGACACACAGACACAGACACACACACAGACACACACACACACAGACACAGACACACACACACTCACACAGACACAACACACACACACACACACACACAGACACACACACACACACACACACAGACACACACACACAGACACACACACACACACACACAGACACACACAGACACACACACACACACGCCGCCTCGAGCGCGAATACACGTCCGGAGCGTCACCGGGTCTTTGCGCGGGGCGGGACCGACGCTAACGCCCCGCCCCCCCCCCCCCCCCCCCCCCCCCCACCGCCCAGCTGCACGAGGTGGGGGGGGGGGGTAAAAAGGACAGGGATCCGGAAATCCGGTCAAGGAAGGAGGATTTCCGAAGGGAGAGAGAGAGGAATAGAGAGAGAGACAGGGAGAGAGAGAGACACAGAGAGACAGAGAGAGACAGAGAGAGAGAGAGAGAGAGAGAGAGACACAGAGAGACAGAGAGGGAGAGACAGAGAGAGACAGAGAGACAGAGAGAGAAACAGAGACAGAGACAGCGAGAGAGAGACAGAGAGAGACAGGGAGAGAGACAGAGAGAGAGACAGAGAGAGGGAGACAGAGAGAGGGAGAGAGAGGGAGAGAGAGGGAGAGTGAGAGAGAGAGACAGAGAGAGAGAGAGAGACAGAGACAGACAGAGAGAGAGAGACACAGAGAGACAGAGAGAGAGACAGAGAGGGGGAGACAGAGAGAGGGAGAGAGAGGGAGAGAGAGGGAGAGTGAGAGAGAGAGACAGAGAGAGAGAGAGAGACAGAGAGAGGGAGACAGAGAGAGAGTCAGTGAGAGACAGAGAGACAGAGAGAGACAGAGAGGGAGACAGAGAGAGACAGAGAGAGAGAGAGAGAGAGACAGAGAGAGACAGAGAGAGGGAGACAGAGAGAGAGACAGAGAGAGAGACAGAGAGAGAGAGAGAGAGACAGAGAGAGAGACAGAGAGAGAGAGACAGAGAGAGAGACAGAGACAGAGAGAGAGACAGAGAAACAGAGAGACAGAGAGAGAGAGAGAGAGGGAGACAGAGAGAGAGACAGAGAGAGAGAGACAGAGAGAGAGACAGAGAGAGAGACAGAGAGAGAGAGACAGAGAGAGAGACAGAGAGAGAGAGACAGAGAGAGAGACAGAGAGAGACAGAGAGACAGAGAGAGAGACAGAGAGAGAGACAGAGAGAGAGAGACAGAGAGAGAGAGACAGAGAGAGAGACAGAGAGAGACAGAGAGAGAGAGACAGAGAGAGAGACAGAGAGAGACAGAGAGAGTGATGGAGAGGTTTGGGAGCGAATTCCAGTGTTTAGCCCCCCCCCCCAGCACACGGCCGCGATGGAAATGAGGGGGTGCTCGAGAGGCCGGAAACGGAGGTGTCAGAGATAGGGAGGGAGGGAGGTAGGGAGGGGGCGAGGGAGGTGAACAGGAGGATGGGAATTGTAGGGGCTGGAGGAGGTTACAGAGATAGGGAGGGAGGGAGGGATTTGAAGAGGAGGATGGGAATTGTAGGGACTGGAGGAGGTTACAGAGATAGTGAGGGAGGGAGGGAGGGATTTGAACAGGAGGATGGGAATTCTAGGGGCTGGAGGAGGTTACAGAGATAGGGAGGGAGGGAGGGAGGGATTTGAACAGGAGGATGGGAATTGTAGGGGCTGGATGAGTTTACAGAGATAGGGAGGGAGGGAGGGATTTGAACATGAGGATGGGAATTGTAGGGGCTGGAGGAGGTGACAGAGATAGGGAGGGAGGGAGGGAGGGATTTGAACAGGAGGATGAGTATTGTAGGGACTGGAGGAGGTTTCAGAGGGAGGGAGCGAGGGAGGGATTTGCACAGGAGGATGAGAATTGTCGGGGCTGGAGGAGGTTACAGAGGGAGGGAGCGAGGGAGGGATTTGAACAGGAGGATGAGAATTGTAGGGGCTGGAGGAGGTTACAGAGATAGGGAGGGGGCGAGGGATTTGAATTGGAGGATGGGAATTGTCGGGGCTGGAGGAGGTTACAGAGATAGGGAGGGAGGGATTTGAAGAGGAGGATGAGAATTGTAGGGGCTGGAGGAGGTTACAGAGATAGGGAGGGAGGGAGGGAGGGATTTGAACAGGAGGATGGGAATTGTAGGGACTGGAGGAGGTTACAGAGATAGGGAGGGAGGGAGGGAGGGATTTGAACAGGAGGATGGGAATTGTAGGGACTGGAGGAGGTTACAGAGATAGGGAGGGGGGAGCGAGGGAGAGCTTTGAACAGGAGGATGGGAATTGTCGGGGCTGGAGGAGGTTACAGAGATAGGGAGGGAGGGAGGGAGGGATTTGAACAGGAGGGTGAGAATTGTAGGGGCTGGAGGAGGTTACAGAGGTAGGGAGGGAGGGGGAGAGGGATTTGAATTGGAGGATGGGAATTGTCGGGGCTGGAGGGAGCAGACGGGGTGGATTGGGTCGGAACGGTCGATTGTGTTTGGTTTGAGGGAGGAGTGCAATTTGTTTTTTTTAGCGTAGGTTCCGTCCCAGAGTCAACGTGCGAGAGATAATGTAACTGTGTTTCAGTGTAGGCCGGAGATTAATACAGGACAAATAAAGGCGCGTCCTATATCCAAACATCGCGCCACCCCTCTGACAGAACAGACATTCTCCTCTCGATTCACATCCCAACGCAGAAACATGGACAATGTACAGCAGGTTACCTAAATCCCCTGACAGCTCGGACCAACGCTGCCTCCGCATAATCCTACCACCCGCGACAGTGTGGCTCTCCCTCAGTACTGGCACCGGGGGGAGTGTCGGCCTGGATTATGGAGCTCAAATCCTAGAGTATAGACATCTCCCTCCGACAGTGCAGCGCTCCCTCAGTACTGGCACCGGGGGGAGTGTGGGCCTGGATTATAGCGCTCAAATCCTAGAGTATAGACATCTCCCTCCGACAGTGCGGCGCTCCCTCAGTACTGGCACCGGGGGGAGTGTGGGCCTGGATTATAGCGCTCAAATCCTAGAGTATAGACATCTCCCTCCGACAGTGCAGCGCTCCCTCAGTACTGGCACCGGGGGAGTGTCGGCCTGGATTATAGCCCTCAAATCCTAGAGTATAGACATCTCCCTCCGACAGTGCAGCGCTCCCTCAGTACTGGCACCGGGGGGAGTGTGGGCCTGGATTATAGCGCTCAAATCCTAGAGTATAGACATCTACCTCCGACAGTGCGGCGCTCCCTCAGTACTGGCACCGGGGGGAGTGTGGGCCTGGATTATAGCGCTCAAATCCTAGAGTATAGACATCTCCCTCCGACAGTGCAGCGCTCCCTCAGTACTAGCACCGGGGGGAGTGTGGGCCTGGATTATGGAGCTCAAATCCTAGAGTATAGCCATCTCCCTCCGACAGTGCAGCGCTCCCTCAGTACTGGCACCGGGGGGAGTGTGGGCCTGGATTATGGAGCTCAAATCCTAGAGTATAGACATCTCCCTCCGACAGTGCAGCGCTCCCTCAGTACTGGCACCGGGGGGAGTGTGGGCCGGGATTATGGAGCTCAAATCCTAGAGTATATACATCTCCCTCCGACAGTGCAGCGCTCCCTCAGTACTGGCACCGGGGGGAGTGTGGGCCTGGATTATGGAGCTCAAATCCTAGAGTATAGACATCTCCCTCCGACAGTGCAGCGCTCCCTCAGTACTGGCACCGGGGGGAGTGTGGGCCTGGATTATGGAGTTCAAATCCTAGAGTATAGACATCTCCCTCCGACAGTGCAGCGCTCCCTCAGTATTGGCACCGGGGGGAGTGTGGGCCTGGATTATGGAGCTCAAATCCTAGAGTATATACATCTACCTCCGACAGTGCGGCTCTCCCTCAGTACTGGCGCCGGGGGAGTGTCGCCCTGTTCGATTGTGCCCGGCCGCAGTTGCTGTTGGATTGTGTCCCGGCCGCAGTTGCTGTTGGATTGTGCCCGGCCGCAGTTGCTGTTGGATTGTGTCGGGCCGCAGTTGTTGTTGGATTGTGTCCGGCCGCAGTTGTTGTTGGATTGTGCCCGGCCGCAGTTGCTGTTGGATTGTGTCGGGCCGCAGTTGTTGTTGGATTGTGTCCGGCCGCAGTTGCTGTTGGATTGTGTCCGGCCGCAGTTGTTGTTGGATTGTGTCCGGCCGCAGTTGCTGTCGGATTGTGCCCGGCCGCAGTCGCTGTTGGATTGTGTCTGGCCGCAGTTGCTGTTGGATTGTGTCCGGCCGCAGTTGCTGTTGGATTGTGTCCGGCCGCAGTTGCTGTTGGATTGTGTCCCGGCCGCAGTTGCTGTTGGATTGTGTCGGGGCCGCAGTTGCTGTTGAATTTTTCCGGCCGCAGTTGCAGTTGGATTGTGTCGGGCCGCAGTTGCTGTTGGATTGTGTCGGGGCCGCAGTTGCTGTTGGATTGTGTCCGGCCGCAGTTGCTGTTGGATTGTGTCGGGCCGCAGTTGATGTTGGATTGTGTCGGGCCGCAGTTCCTGTTGGATTGTGCCCGGCCGCAGTTCATGTTGGATTGTGCCCGGGCGCAGTTGCTGTTGGATTGTGCCGGCCGCAGTTGCTGTTGGATTGTGTCCGACCGCAGTTGCTGTTGGATTGTGTCTGGGCCGCAGTTGCTGTTGGATTGTGCCCGGCCGCAGTTGCAGTTGGATTGTGTCTTGGGCCGCAGTTGCTGTTGGATTGTGTCCGGCCGCAGTTGCTGTTGGATTGTGCCCAGCCGGAGTTGTTGTTGGATTGTGTCCGGCCGCAGTTGCTGTTGGATTGCGTCCGGCCGCAGTTGTTGTTGGATTGTGCCCGGCCGCAGTTGCTGTTGGATTGTGCCCGGCCGCAGTTGCTGTTGGATTGTGTCCGGCCGCAGTTGCTGTTGGATTGTGTCCAGCCGCAGTTGCTGGTGGATTGTGTCCGGCCGTAGTTGCTGTTGGATCGTGTCGGGGCCGCAGTTGCTGTTGGATCGTGACCGGCCGCAGTTGCTGTTGGATTATGTCGGGGCCGCAGTTGCTGTTGGATTGTGTCGGGGCCGCAGTTGCTGTTGGATTGTGTCCGGCCGCAGTTGCTGTTGGATTGTGTCGGGCCGCAGTTGTTGTTGGATTGTGTCCGGCCGCAGTTGCTGTTGGATTGTGCCCGGCCGCAGTTGCTGTTGGATTGTGTCCGGCCGCAGTTGCTGTTGGATTGTGTCCCGGCCGCAGTTGCTGTTGGATTGTGTCCGGGCCGCAGTTGCTGTTGGATTGTGCCCGGCCGCAGTTGCTGTTGGATTGTGTCCGGGCCGCAGTTGCTGTTGGATTGTGCCCGGCCGCAGTTGCTGTTGGATTGTGTCCGGGCCGCAGTTGCTGTTGGGTTGTGCCCGGCCGCAGTTGCTGTTGGATTGTGTCCGGGCCGCAGTTGCTGTTGGATTGTGTCCGGGCCGCAGTTGCACGCATTGTGTCGGGGCCGCAGTTACTGTTGGATTGTGTCCGGCCGCAGTTGCTGTTGGATTGTGCGCTGCCGCAGTTGCTGTTGGATTGTGCCCGGTTGCTGTTGGATTGTGCCCGGCCGCAGTTGCTGTTGGATTGTGTCGGGGCCGCAGTTGTTGTTGGATTGTGTCCGGCCGCAGTTGCTGTTGGATTGTGTCCGGCCGCAGTTGCTGTTGGATTGTGCCCGGCCGCAGTTGCTGTTGGATTGTGTCCGGGCCGCAGTTGCTGTTGGATTGTGCCCGGCCGCAGTTGCTTTTGGATTGTGCCCGGCCGCAGTTGCTTTTGGATTGTGCCCGGCCGCTGTCGCTGTTGGATTGTGCCCGGCCGCAGTCGCTGTTGGATTGTGCCCGGCCGCAGTTGCTGTTGGATTGTGCCCGGCTGCAGTTGCTGTTGGATTGTGCCCGGCTGCAGTTGCTTTTGGATTGTGTCCGGGCCGCAGTTGCTGTTGGATTGTGCCCGGCCGCAGTTGCTGTTGGATTGTGCCCGGCCGCAGTTGCTGTTGGATTGTGTCCGGGCCGCAGTTGCTGTTGGATTGTGCCCGGCCGCAGTTGCTGTTGGATTGTGTCCGGGCCGCAGTTGCTGTTGGATTGTGTCCGGGCCGCAGTTGCTATTGGATTGTGTCCGGCCGCAGTTGCTGTAGGATTGTGTCCGGCCGCAGTTGCTGTTGGATTGTGTCCCGGCCGCAGTTGCTGTTGGATTGTGTCCGGGCCGTAGTTGCTGTTGGATTGTGTCCGGGCCGCAGTTGCTGTTGGATTGTGCCCGACCGCAGTTGCTGTTGGATCGTGCCCGGCCGCAGTTGCAGTTGGATTGTGTCCGTGCCGCAGTTGCTGTTGGATTGTGTCCCGGCCGCAGTTGCTGTTGGATTGTGCCCGGCCGCAGTTGCTGTTGGATTGTGTCGGGGCCGCGGTGGCTGTAGGATTGTGTCCGGCAGCAGTTGCTGTTGGATTGTGCCCGGCCGAAGTTGCTGTTGGATTGTGTCTGGCCGCAGTTGCTGTCGGATTGTGCCCAGCCGCAGTTGCTGTAGGATTGTGTCCGGGCCGCAGTTGCTGTAGGATTGTGTCCGGCCGCAGATGCTGTTGGATTGTGTCCGGGCCGCAGTTGCTGTTGGATTGTGTCCGGGCCGCAGTTGCTGTTCGATTGTGTCCGGCTGCAGATGCTGTTGGATTGTGCCCGGTCGCAGTTGCTGTTGGATTGTGTCCGGCCGCAGTAGCTGTTGGCTTGTGTCCTGGCCGCAGTTGCTGTTGGATTGTGTCCGGGCCGCGGTTGCTGTTGGATTGTGCCCGGCCGCAGTAGCTGTTGGCTTGTGTCCTGGCCGCAGTTGCTGTTGGATTGTGTCCGGGCCGCGGTTGCTGTTGGATTGTGCCCGGCCGCAGTTGCTGTTGGATTGTGTCGGGGCCGCAGTTGCTGTTGGATTGTGTCCGGCCGCAGTTGCTGTTGGATTGTGTCCGGGCCGCAGTTGTTGTTGGATTGTGTCCGGGCCGCAGTTGCTGTTGGATTGTGACCGGCAGCAGTTGCTGTTGGATTGTGTCGGGGCCGCAGTTGCAGTTGGATTGTGCCCGGCCGCAGTTGCTGTTGGATTGTGCCCGGCCGCATTTGCTGTTGGATTGTGGCGGGGCCGCAGTTGCTGTTGGATTGTGCCCGGCCGCAGTTGCTGTTGCTTTGTGTCGGGGCCGCAGTTGCTGTTGGATTGTGTCCGGCCGCAGTTGCTGTTGGATTGTGTCCGGCCGCAGTTGCTGTTGGATTGTGTCGGGGCCGCAGTTGCTGTTCGATTGTGTTAGGCTGCAGATGCTGTTGGATTGTGCCCGGTCGCAGTTGCTGTTGGATTGTGCCCGGCCGCAGTTGCTGTTGGATTGTGTCGGGGCCGCAGTTGCTGTTGGATTGTGTCCAGCCGCAGTTGCTGTTGCATTGTGACCGGCAGCAGTTGCTGTTGGATTGTGTCGGGGCCGCAGTTGCTGTTGGATTGTGCCCGGCCGCAGTTGCTGTTGCTTTGTGTCGGGGCCGCAGTTGCTGTTGGATTGTGCCCGGCCGCAGTCGCTGTTGGATTGTGTCCGGCCGCAGTTGCTGTTGGATTGTGTCCGGCCGCAGTTGTTGTTGGATTCGGTTACACCAGGAGAGTCTCAGTGATGTTTGGAGTGATTCGGTTACACCGGGACTGTGTCAGTGATGTCTGGAGTGATTCGGTTACACCGAAGTGTATCAGTGATGTCTGGAGTGATTCGGTTACACCGGGAGAGTCTCGGTGATGTCTGGAGTGATTCGGTTACACCGTGAGTGTGTCAGTGATGTCTGGAGTGATTTGGTTACACCGGGAGTGTGTCGGTGATGTCTGGAGTGATTCGGTTACATAGGGACTGTGTCAGTGATGTCTGGAGTGATTCGGTTACACCGGTAGTGTCTGAGTGATGTCGGGAGTGATTTGGTTACACCGGGAGAGTCTCAGTGATGTCCGGAGTGATTCGGTTACACCGGGAGTGTCTCAGTGATGTCCGGAGTGATTTGGTTACACCGGGAGTGTGTCAGTGATGTCTGGAGTGATTCGGTTACACCGGGAGTGTCTCAGTGATGTTTGGAGTGATTCGGTTACACCGGGAGTGTGTCAGTGATGTCCGGAGTGATTCGGTTACACCAGGAGTGTGTCGGTGATGTCTGGAGCGATTCGGTTACACCGGGAGAATATCGGTGATCTCTTGAGTGATTCGGTTACACCGGGAGAGGCTCAGTGATGTCCGGAGTGATTTGGTTACACTGGGAGTGTGTCAGTGATGTCTGGAGTGATTCGGTTACACCGGGAGTGTGTCAGTGATGTTTGGAGTAATTTGGTTACACCGGGAGTGTCTCAGTGATGTCCGGAGTGATTTGGTTACACCGGGAGTGTGTCGGTGATGTCTGGAGTGATTCGGTTACACCGGGAGTGTGTCAGTGATGTCTGGAGTGATTTGGTTACACCGGGAGTGTCTCAGTGATGTTTGGAGTGATTCGGTTACACCGGGAGTGTGTCAGTGATGTCTGGAGTGATTCGGTTACACCGGGAGTGTGTCAGTGATGTCTGGAGTGATTTGGTTACACCGGGAGTGTCTCAGTGATGTTTGGAGTGATTCGGTTACACCGGGAGTGTGTCAGTGATGTCCGGAGTGATTCGGTTACACCGGGAGTGTGTCGGTGATGTCTGGAGCGATTCGGTTACACCGGGAGAGTCTCGGTGATGTCTGAAGTGATTCGGTAACACCGGGAGTGTGTCAGTGATGTCTGGAGTGAATCGGTTACACTGGGAGAGTCTCAGTGAGGTCGGGAGTGATTTGGTTACACCGCGAGTGTGTCAGTGATGTCTGGAGTGATTCGGTTACACTGGGAGTGTGTCAGTGATGTCCGGAGTGATTCGGCAACACCGGGAGTGTGTCGGTGATGTCTGGAGTGATTTGGTTACACCGGGAGTGTGTCGTTGATGTCTGGAGTCATTTGGTTACACCGGGATTGTGTCGGTGATGCCTGGAGTGATTCGGTTACACCGGGAATGTGTCAGTGATGTCTGGAATGATTCGGTGACACCGGGAGAGTCTCGCTGATGTCTGGAGTGATTCGGTTACACCGGGAGAGTCTCAGTGATGTCTGGAGTGATTCGGTTACACCGGGACTGTGTCAGTGATGTCTGGAGTGATTCGGTTACACCGGGAGTGTGTCAGTGATGTCTGGAGTGATTCGGTTAAACCGGCAGTGTGTCGGTGATGTCCGGAGTGATTCGGTTACACCGGGAGTGTGTCAGTGATGTCTGGAGTGATTCGGTTACACCGGGAGAGTCTCGGTAATGTCTGGAGTGATTCGGTTACACCGGGAGTGTGTCAGTGACGTCTGGAGTGATTCGGTTACACCGGGAGAGTCACGGTGATGTCTGGAGTGATTCGGTTACACCGGGAGTGTGTCAGTGATGTCCGGAGTGATTTGGTTACACCGGGAGTGTGTCGGTGATGTCTGGAGTGATTCGGTTACACCGGGAGTGTGTCGGTGATGTCTGGAGTGATTCGGTTACACAGGGAGTGTGTCAGTGATGTCTGGAGTGATTCGGTTACACCGGGAGTGTCTCAGTGATGTCTGGAGTGATTCGGTTACACCGGGAGTGTGTCAGTGATGTCTGGAGTGATTCGGTTACACCGGGAGTGTGTCAGTGATGTCTGGAGGGATTCGGTTACACCGGGAGGGTGTCAGTGATGTCTGGAGTGATTCGGTTACACCGGGAGAGTCTCGGTGATGTCTGGAGTGATTCGGTTACACCGGGAGTGTGTCAGTGATGTCCTGAGTGATTCGGTTACACCGGGAGTGTGTCGGTGATGACTGGAGTGATTCGGTTACACCGGGAGTGTCTCAGTGATGTCTGGAGTGATTCGGTTACACCGGGAGTGTGTCAGTGATGTCCGGAGTGATTCGGTTACACCGGGAGTGTGTCAGTGATGTCCGGAGTGATTCGGTTACACCGGGAGTGTGTCAGTGACAACTGGAGTGATTCGGTGACACCGGGAGAGTCTCGGTGATGTCCGGAGTGATTCGGTTACACCGGGAGTGTGTCAGTGATGTCTGGAGTGATTCGATTACACCGGGAGTGTCTCAGTGATGTCTGGAGTGATTCGGTTACACCGGGAGAGTCTCGGTGATGTCTGGAGTGATTCGGTTACACCGGGAGTGTCTCGGTGATGCCTGGAGTGATTCGCTTACGCGAGGAGTGTCTCGGTGATGTCCGGAGTGATTCGGTTACACCGGGAGTGTGTCAGTGATGTCTGGAGTGATTCGGTTACACCGGGAGTGTGTCGGTGATGTCTGGAGTGATTCGGTTACACCGGGAGAGTCTCGGTGATGTCTGGGGTGATTCGGTTACACCGGGAGTGTGTCAGTGATGTCTGGAGTGATTCGGTTACACCGGGAGTGTCTCAGTGATGTCTGGAGTGATTCGTTTACACCGGGAGTGTCTGAGTGATGTCTGGAGTGATTCGGTTACACCGAGAGTGTGTCAGTGATGTCTGGAGTGATTTGGTTACACCGGGAGTTTCTCAGTGATGTCTGGAGTGACTCGGTTACACCGGGAGAGTGTCAGTGATGTCTGGAGTGATTCGGTTACACCGGGAGTGTCTCAGTGATGTCCGGAGTGATTCTGTTACACCGGGAGAGTCTCAGTGATGTCTGGAGTGATTCGGTTACAGCGCGAGTGTGTCAGTGATGTCTGGTGTGATTCGGTTACACCGGGAGCGTCTCGGTGATGTCTGGAGTGATTCGGTTACACCGGGAGTGTGTCAGTGATGTCTGGAGTGATTCGGTTACACCGGGAGTGTGTCAGTGATGTCTGGAGTGATTCGGTTACACCGGGAGTGTCTCAGTGATGTCTGGAGTGATTCGGTTACACCGGGAGAGTCTCAGTGATGTCTGGAGTGATTCGGTTACACCGGGAGTGTCTCGATGATGTCTGGAGTGATTCGGTTACAACGGGAGTGCCTCAGTGATGTCCGGCGTGATTCGGTTACACCGGGAGAGTCTTGGTGATGTCCGCAGTGATTCGGTTACACCGGGAGTGTGTCAGTGATGTCCGGAGTGATTCGGTTACACCGGGAGTGAGTCAGTGATGTCCGGAGTGATTCGGTTACACCGGGAGTAAGTCAGTGATGTCCGGAGTGATTTGGTTACACCGGGAGTGTGTCAGTGATGTCTAGAGTGATTCGGTTACACCTGGAGAGTCTCGGTGATGTCTGGAGTGATTCGGTTACACCGTGAGTGTCTCGGTGATGTCGGAGTGAATCGGTTACACCGGGAGAGTGTCAGTGATGTCCGGAGTGATTCGGTTACACCGGGAGAGTCTAGGTGATGTCTTGAGTGATTCGGTTACACCGGGAGAGTCTCGGTGATGTCTGGAGTGATTTGGTTACACCGGGAGTGTGTCGGTGATGTCTGGAGTTATTCGGTGACACCGGGAGTGTGTCAGTGATGTCTGGAGTGATTCGGTTACACCGGGAGAGTCTCGGTGATGTGTGGAGTGATTCGGTTACATCGGGAGTATGTCAGTGATGTCTGGAGTGATTCGGTTACACCGGGAGTGTGTCAGTGATGTCTGGAGTGATTTGGTTACACCGGGAGAGTCTCAGTGATGCCTGGAGTGATTCGGTTACACCGGGAGTGTGTCAGTGATGTCTGGAGTGATTCGGTTACACCGGGAGAGTCTCAGTGATGCCTGGAGTGATTCGGTTACACCGGGAGTGTCTCGGTGATGTCTGGAGTGATTCGGTTACACCGGGAGTGTCTCAGTGATGTCCGGAGTGATTCGGTTACACCGGGAGAGTCTTGGTGATGTCCGGAGTGATTCGGTTACACCGGGAGTGTGTCAGTGATGTCCGGAGTGATTCGGTTACACCGGGAGTGAGTCAGTGATGTCCGGAGTGATTCGGTTACACCGGGATTGTGTCAGTGATGTCTAGAGTGATTCGGTTACACCTGGAGAGTTTCGGTGATGTCTGGAGTGATTCGGTTACACCGGGAATGTGTCAGTGACGTCCGGAGTGATTCGGTTACACCGGGACAGTCTCAGTGATGTCTGGAGTGATTCGGTTACACCGGGAGTGTCTCAGTGATGTCTGGAGCGATTCGGTTCCACCGGGAGTGTGTCGGTGATGCCTGGAGTGATTCGGTTACCCCAGGAGTGTGTCGGTGAAGTGTGGAGTGATTCGGTTACACCGGGAGAGTCTCGGTGATGTCTGGAGTGATTCGGTTACACCGGGAGAGTCTCGGTGATGTCTGGAGTGATTTGGTTACACCGGGAGTGTCTCGGTGATGTCTGGAGTGATTCGGTTACACCGGGAGTGTCTGAGTGATGTCCGGAGTGATTCGGTGACACCGGGAGAGTTTTGGTGATGTCCGGAGTGATTCGGTTACACCGGGAGTGTGTCAGTGATGTCCGGAGTGATTCGGTTACACCGGGAGTGAGTCAGTGATGTCCGGAGTGATTCCGTTACACCGGGAGAGTCTCAGTGATGTCTGGAGTGATTCGGTTACACCGGGAGTGTCTCAGTGATGTCTGGAGTGATTCGGTTACACCGGGAGAGTCACAGTGATGTCTGGAGTGATTCGGTTACACCGGGACTGTCTGAGTGATGTCTGGAGTGATTTGGTTACACCGGGAGAGTCACAGTGACGTCTGGAGTGATTCGGTTACACCGGGAGTGTGTCGGTGATGTCCGGCGTGATTCGGTTACACCGGGAGTGTCGGTGATGTCCGGCGTGATTCGGTTACACCGGGAGTGTGTCGGTGATGTCCGGAGTGATTCGGTTACACCGGGAGAGTCTCATTGATGTCTGGAGTGATTCGGTTATGCCAGGAGAGTCTCGGTGATGTCCGGATTGATTTGGTTACACCGGGAGAGTGTCAGTGATGTCTGGAGTGATTCGGTTACACCGGGAGTGTCTCAGTGATGTCTGGAGTGATTCGGTTACACCGGGAGTGTGTCAGTGATGTCTGGAGTGATTCGGTTACACCCGGAGTGTGTCAGTGATGTCTGGAGTGATTCGGTTACACCGGGAGAGTCTCGGTGATGTCTGGTGTGATTTGGTTACACCGGGAGTGTGTCAGTGATGTCTGGAGTGATTCGGTTACACCGGGAGTGTTTCGGTGATGTCTGGAGTGATTCGGTTACACAGGGAGTGTGTCAGTGATGTCTGGAGTGATTTGGTTACACCGGGAGTGTCTCAGTGATGTCTGGAGTGATTCGGTTACACCGGGAGTGTCTGAGTGATGTCTGGAGTGATTCGTTTACACCGGGAGTGTCTGAGTGATGTCTGGAGTGATTCGGTTACACCGGGAGTGTGTCAGTGATGTCTGGAGTGATTTGGTTACACCGGGAGTTTCTCAGTGATGTCTGGAGTGATTCGGTTACACCGGGAGTGTGTCAGTGATGTCTGGAGTGATTCGGTTACACCGGGAGTGTCTCAGTGATGTCTGGAGTGATTCGGTTACACCGGGAGAGTCTCAGTGATGTCTGGAGTGACTCGGTTACACCGGGAGTGTCTCGGTGATGTCCGGAGTGATTCGGTTACACCGGGAGTGTGTCAGTGATGTCTGGAGTGATTCGGTTACACCGGGAGTGTCTCGGTGATGTCCGGAGTGATTCGGCTACACCGGGAGTGTGTCAGTGATGTCCGGAGTGATTCGGTTACACCGGGAGAGTCTCGGTGGTGTCTGGAGTGATTTGGTTACACCGGGAGAGTCTGAGTGATGTCTGGAGTGATTCGGTTACACCGGGAGTGTGTCAGTGATGTCCGGAGTGATTCGGTTACACCGGGAGTGTGTCAGTGATGTCTGGAGTGATTCGGTTACACCGGGAGTGTCTCGGTGATGTCCGGAGTGATTCGGCTACACCGGGAGTGTGTCAGTGATGTCCGGAGTGATTCGGTTACACCGGGAGAGTCTCGGTGATGTCTGGAGTGATTTGGTTACACCGGGAGAGTCTGAGTGATGTCTGGAGTGATTCGGTTACACCGGGAGTGTGTCAGTGATGTCCGGAGTGATTCGGTTACACCGGGAGTGTGTCAGTGATGTCTGGAGTGATTCGGTTACACCGGGAGTGTGTCAGTGATGTCTGGAGTGATTCGGTTACACCGGGAGTGTGTCAGTGATGTCCGGAGTGATTCGGTTACACCGGGAGAGTCTCAGTGATGTCTGGAGTGATTAGGTTACACCGGGAGTGTCTCAGTGATGTCTGGAGTGATTCGGTTACACCGGGAGTGTGTCAGTGATGACTGGAGTGATTCGGTTACACCGGAAGAGTGTCAGTGATGTCTGGAGTGATTAGGTTACACCGGGAGTGTCTCAGTGATGTCTGGAGTGATTTGGTTACACCGGGAGTGTGTCAGTGATGACTGGAGTCATTCGGTTACACCGGAAGTGTGTCAGTGATGTCTGGAGTGATTCGGTTACACCGGGAGTGTGTCGATGATGTCTGGAGTGATTCGGTTACACCGGGAGTGTGTCGGTGATGTCTGGAGTGATTTGGTTACACCGGGAGTGTGTCAGTGATGTCTGGAGTGATTCGGCTACACCGGGAGTGTGTCGGTGATGTCCGGAGTGATTCGGTTACACCGGGAGAGTCTCGGTGATGTCCGGAGTGATTCGGTTACACCGGGAGTGTGTCAGTGATGTCCGGAGTGACTCGGTTACACCGGGAGAGCCTCGGTGATGTCCAGAGTGATTCGGTTACACCGGGAGTGTGTCAGAGATGTCTGGAGTGATTCGGTTACACTGGGAGTGTGTCAGTGATGTCCGGAGTGACTCGGTTACACCGGGAGAGTCTCGGTGATGTCCGGAGTGATTCGGTTACACCGGGAGTGTGTCAGTGATGTCCGGAGTGATTCGGTTACACCGGGAGTGTGTCAGTGATGTCTGGAGTGATTCGGTTACACCGGGAGTGTGTCAGTGATGTCTGGAGTGATTCGGTTACACCGGGAGTGTGTCAGTGATGTCCGGAGTGATTCGGTTACACCGGGAGAGTCTCAGTGATGTCTGGAGTGATTAGGTTACACCGGGAGTGTCTCAGTGATGTCTGGAGTGATTCGGTTACACCGGGAGTGTGTCAGTGATGACTGGAGTGATTCGGTTACACCGGAAGAGTGTCAGTGATGTCTGGAGTGATTAGGTTACACCGGGAGTGTCTCAGTGATGTCTGGAGTGATTTGGTTACACCGGGAGTGTGTCAGTGATGACTGGAGTGATTCGGTTACACCGGAAGAGTGTCAGTGATGTCTGGAGTGATTCGGTTACACCGGGAGTGTGTCGATGATGTCTGGAGTGATTCGGTTACACCGGGAGTGTGTCGGTGATGTCTGGAGTGATTTGGTTACACCGGGAGTGTGTCAGTGATGTCTGGAGTGATTCGGCTACACCGGGAGTGTGTCGGTGATGTCCGGAGTGATTCGGTTACACCGGGAGAGTCTCGGTGATGTCCGGAGTGATTCGGTTACACCGGGAGTGTGTCAGTGATGTCCGGAGTGACTCGGTTACACCGGGAGAGCCTCGGTGATGTCCAGAGTGATTCGGTTACACCGGGAGTGTGTCAGAGATGTCTGGAGTGATTCGGTTACACTGGGAGTGTGTCAGTGATGTCCGGAGTGACTCGGTTACACCGGGAGAGTCTCGGTGATGTCCGGAGTGATTCGGTTACACCGGGAGTGTGTCGGTGATATCTGGAGTGATTTGGTTACACCGGGAGTGTGTCAGTGATGTCAGGAGTGATTCGGTCACACCGGGAGTGTCGGTGATGGCCGGAGTGATTCGGTTACACCGGGAGAGTCTCAGTGATGTCTGGAGTGATTCGGTTACACCGGGGGTGTGTCCATAATGTCTGGAGTGATTTGGTTACACCGGGAGTGTCTCGGTGATGTCCGGAGTGATTCGGTTACACCGGGAGTGTGTCAGTGATGTCCGGAGTCATTCGGTTACACCGGGAGTGTTTCAGTGATGTCTGGAGTGATTTGGTTACACCGGGAGTGTGTCGGTGATGTCCGGAGTGATTCGGTTACACCGGGAGTGTGTCAGTGATGTTTGGAGTGGTTCGGTTACACCGGGAGAGTCTTGGTGATGTCTGGAGTGATTCGGTTACACCGGGAGTGTGTCAGTGATGTCTGGAGTGATTCGGTTGCACCGGGAGTGTGTCAGTGATGTCTGGAGTGATTCGGTTACACCGGGAGTGTGTCGGTGATGTCTGGAGTGATTCTGTTACACCGGGAGTGTCTCAGTGATGTCTGGAGTGATTCGGTTACACCGGAAATGTGTCAGTGACGTCT
This sequence comes from Scyliorhinus torazame, assembly GCF_047496885.1. Lineage (NCBI taxonomy): Eukaryota > Metazoa > Chordata > Chondrichthyes > Carcharhiniformes > Scyliorhinidae > Scyliorhinus > Scyliorhinus torazame. The sequence continues at coordinate 41,635 of NW_027308839.1, forward strand.
GGAGTGATTCGGTTACACCGGGAGAGTCTCAGCGATGTCCGGAGTGATTCGGTTACACCGGGAGAGTCTCAGTGATGTCCGGAGTGATTCGGTTACACCGGGAGTGTGTCAGTGATGTCCGGAGTGATTCGGTTACACCGGGAGAGTCTCAGTGATGTCCAGAGTGATTCGGTTACACCGGGAGTGTGTCAATGATGTCTGGAGTGATTCTGTTACACCGGGAGAGTGTCGGTGATGTCTGGAGTGATTCGGTTCCAACGGGAGTGTCTGAGTGATGTCTGGAGTGATTCGGTTACACCGGGAGTGTGTCGGTGGTGTCTGGAGTGATTCGGTTACACCGGGAGTGTGCCGGTGATGTCCGGAGTGATTCGGTTACACCGGGAGTGTGTCAGTGATGTCCGGAGTGATTCGGTTACACCGGGAGAGTCTCGATGATGTCTGGAGTGATTTGGTTACACCGGGAGAGCGTCAGTGATGTCTGGAGTGATTCGGTTACACCGAGAGTGCGTCAGTGATGTCTGGAGTGATTCGGTTACACCGGAGTGTGTCAGTGATGTCCGGAGTGATTCGGTTACACCGGGAGAGGCTCGGTGATGTTCGGAGTGATTCGGTTACACCGGGAGAGTCTCAGTGATGTCGGGAGTGATTTGGTTACACCGGGAGTGTGTCAGTGATGTCTGGAGTGATTCGGTTACACCGGGAGAGTGTCGGTGATGTCTGGAGTGATTCGGTTACACCGGGAGTGTGTCAGTGATGTCTGGAGTGATTCGGTTACACCGGGAGTGTCTCGGTGATGTCCGGAGTGATTCGGTTACACCGGCAGTGTGTCAGTGATGTCTGGAGTGATTCGGTTACACCGGGAGAGTCTCGGTGATGTCTGGAGTGAATCGGTTACACCGGGAGAGTCTCGGTGATGTCCGGAGTGATTCGGTTACACCGGGAGTGTCTCAGTGATGTCCGGAGTGATTCGGTTACACCGGGAGTGTGTCGGTGATGTCTGGAGTGATTCGGTTACACCGAGAGTGCGTCAGTGATGTCTGGAGTGATTCGGTTACACCGAGAGTGCGTCAGTGATGTCTGGAGTGATTCGGTTACACCGGAGTGTGTCAGTGATGTCCGGAGTGATTCGGTTACACCGGGAGAGGCTCGGTGATGTTCGGAGTGATTCGGTTACACCGGGAGAGTCTCAGTGATGTCGGGAGTGATTTGGTTACACCGGGAGTGTGTCAGTGATGTCTGGAGTGATTCGGTTACACCGGGAGAGTGTCGGTGATGTCTGGAGTGATTCGGTTACACCGGGAGTGTGTCAGTGATGTCTGGAGTGATTCGGTTACACCGGGAGTGTCTCGGTGATGTCCGGAGTGATTCGGTTACACCGGCAGTGTGTCAGTGATGTCTGGAGTGATTCGGTTACACCGGGAGAGTCTCGGTGATGTCTGGAGTGATTCGGTTACACCGGGAGAGTCTCGGTGATGTCCGGAGTGATTCGGTTACACCGGGAGTGTGTCAGTGATGCCTGGAGTGATTCGGTTACACCGGGAGAGTGTCGGTGATGTTTGGAGTGATTCGGTTACACCGGGAGAGTCTCAGTGATGTCTGGAGTGATTCGGTTACACCGGGAGAGTGTCGGTGATGTTTGGAGTGATTCGGTTACACCGGGAGAGTCTCGGTGATGTCTGGAGTGGTTCTGTTACACCGAGAGTGTCTCAGTGATGTCTGGAGTGATTTGGTTACACCGGGAGTGTGTCGGTGATGTCTGGAGTGATTTGGTTACACTCGGGAGTGTCTGAATGATGTCTGGAGTGATTCGGTTACACCCGGAGAGTCTCCGTGATGTCCGGAGTGATTCAGTTACACCGGGCGAGTCTCGGTGATGCCTGGAGTGATTCGGTTACACCGGGAGTGTGTCGGTGATGTCTGGAGTTATTCGGTTACACCGGGAGTGTGCCAGTGATGTCCGGAGTGATTCGGTTACACCGGGAGTGTGTCAGTGATGTCCGGAGTGATTCGGTTACACAGGGAGTGTGTCGGTGATGTCTGGAGTGATTCGGTTACACCGGGAGTGTGTCGGTGATGTCTGGAGTGATTCAGTTACACCGGGAGAGTCTCGGTGATGTCTGGAGTGATTCGGTTACACCGGGAGTGTGTCAGTGATGTCTGGACTGATTTGGTTACACCTGGAGTGTATCAGTGATGTCTGGAGTGATTCGGTTACACCGGGAGAGTCTCGGTGATGTCTGGAGTGATTCGGTTACTCTGGGAGAGTCTCGGTGATGTCTGGAGTGATTCGGTTACACCGGGAGTGTCTCGGTGATGTCTGGAGTGATTCGGTTACACCGGGAGTGTGTCGGTGATGTCTGGAGTGATTCGGGTACACCGGGAGAGTGTCGGTGATGTCTGGGGTGATTCGGTTACAACGGGAGTGTGTCAGTGATGTCTGGAGTGATTTGGTTACACCGAGAGTGTCTCAGTGATGTCTGGAGTGATTTGGTTACACCGGGAATGTGTCGGTGATGTCTGGAGTGATTCGGTTACACCGGGAGTGTGTCGGTGATGTCTGGAGTGATTCGGTTACACCGGGAGTGTGTCAGTGATGTCTGGAGTGATTCGGTTACACCCGGAGAGTCTCCGTGATGTCCGGAGTGATTCAGTTACACCGGGAGAGTCTCGGTGATGCCTGGAGTGATTCGGTTACACCGGGAGTGTGTCAGTGATGTCAGGAGTGATTCGGTTACACCGGGAGTATGTCAGTGATGTCTGGAGTGATTCTGTTACACCGGGAGTGTGTCAGTGATGTCTGGAGTGATTCGGTTACACCGGGAGTGTCTCAGTGATGTCAGGTGTGATTCGGTTACACCGGGAGTGTGTCAGTGATGTCCGGAGTGATTCGGTTACACAGGGAGAGTCTCGGTGATGTCTGGAGTTATTCGGTTACACCGAGAGTGTCTCAGTGATGTCTGGAGCGATTCGGTTACACCGGGAGTGTGTCGGTGATGCCTGGAATGATTCGGTTACACCGGGAGTGTGTCGGTGATGTGTGGAGTGATTCGGTTACACCGGGAGTGTGTCGGTGATGTCTGGAGGTATTCGGTTACACCGGGAGTGTGCCAGTGATGTCCGGAGTGATTCGGTTACACCGGGAGAGTCTCGGTGATGCCTGGAGTGATTCGGTTACACCGGGAGTGTGTCAGTGATGTCCGGAGTGATTCGGTTACACTGGGAGAGTCTCGGTGATGTCTGGAGTGATTTGGTTATACCGGGAGTTTTGGTGATGTCCGGAGTGATTCGGTTACGCCGGGAGTAAGTCAGTGATGTCTGGAGTGATTCGGTTACACCGGGAGTGTGTCGGTGATGTCTGGAGTGATTTGGTTACACCGGGAGAGTCTCGGTGATGTCTGGAGTGATTCGGTTACACCGGGAGTGTGTCGGTGATGTCTGGAGTGATTCGGTTACACCAGGAGTGTGTCGGTGATGTCTGCAGTGATTCAGTTACACCGGGAGAGTCTCGGTGATGTCTGGAGTGATTCGGTTATACCGGGAGTGTGTCAGTGATGTCTGGAGTGATTCGGTTACACCGGGAGTGTATCAGTGATGTCTGGAGTGATTCTGTTACACTGGGAGAGTCTCGGTGATGTCTGGAGTGATTCGCTTACTCTGGGAGAGTCTCGGTGATGTCTGGAGTGATTCGGTTACACCGGGAGAGTGTCGGTGATGTCTGGAGTGATTCGGTTACACCGGGAGGGTGTCGGTGATGTCTGGAGTTATTCAGTTACACCGGGAGTGTGTCAGTGATGTCTGGACTGATTCGGTTACATCGGGAGTGTCAATGATGTACGGAGTGATTCGGTTACGCCGGGAGTAAGTCAGTGATGTCTGGAGTGATTCGGTTACACCGGGAGTGTGTCGGTGATGACCGGAGTGATTCGGTTACACCGCGAGCGTGTCAATGATGTCTGGAGTGATTTGGTTACACCGGGAGTGTGTCGGTGATGTCCGGAGTGATTCGGTTACACCGGGAGTGTCTCAGTGATGTCTGGAGTGATTCGGTTACACCGGGAGTGTGTCAGTGATGTCTGGAGTGATTCGGTTACTCCGGGAGAGTCTCGGTGATGTCTGGAGTGATTCGGTAACACCGGGTGTGAGTCAGTGATGTCTGGAGTGATTTGGTTACACCGGGAGTGTGTCAGTGATGTCTGGAGTGATTCGGTTACACCAGGAGTGTGTCAGTGATGTCTGGAGTGATTTGGTTACACCGGGAGTGTGTGAGTGATGTTTGGTGTGATTCGGTTACACCGGGAGTGTGTCAGTGATGTCTGGAGTGATTCGGTTACAAGGGGAGTGTGTCGGTGATGTCCGGAGTGATTCGGTAACACCGGGTGTGAGTCAGTGATGTCGGGAGTGGTTTGGTTACACCGGGAGTGTGTCAGTGATGTCTGGAGGGATTCGGTTTCACCGGGAGTGAGTCAGTGATGTCCGGAGTGATTCGGTTACACCGGGAGTGTGTCGGTGATGTCTGGAGTGATTCGGTTACACCGGGAGAGTCTCGGTGATGTCCGGAGTGATTCGGTTACACCGGGAGAGTCTGAGCGATGTCCGGAGTGATTCGGTTACACCGGGAGTGTGTCAGTGATGTCTGGAGGGCTTCGGTTACACCGGGAGAGTGTCAGTGATGTCTGGAGTGATTTGGTTACACCGGGAGAGTCTCGGTGATGTCTGGAGTGATTCGATTACACCGGGAGAGTGTTGGTGATGTCTGGAGTGATTCGGTTACACCGGGTGTGTGTCAGTGATGTCCGGAGTGATTCGGTTACACCGGGTGTGTGTCAGTGACAACTGGAGTGATTCGGTTACACCGGGAGAGTCTCGGTGATGTCCGGAGTGATTCGGTTACACCGGGAGTGTGTCAGTGATGTCTGGAGTGATTTGGTTACACCGGGAGTGTCTCAGTGATGTCTGGAGTGATTCGGTTACACCGGGAGTGTCTCGGTGATGTCTGGAGTGATTCGGTTACACCGGGAGTGTGTCAGTGACAACTGGAGTGATTCGGTTACACCGGGAGAGTCTCGGTGATGTCCGGAGTGATTCGGTTACACCGGGAGTGTGTCAGTGATGTCTGGAGTGATTTGGTTACACCGGGAGTGTCTCAGTGATGTCTGGAGTGATTCGGTTACACCGGGAGTGTCTCGGTGATGTCTGGAGTGATTCGGTTACACCGGGAGTGTGTCGGTGATGTCTGGAGTGATTCGGGTACACCGGGAGAGTGTCGGTGATGTCTGGGGTGATTCGGTTACAACGGGAGTGTGTCAGTGATGTCTGGAGTGATTTGGTTACACTGGGAGTGTCTCAGTGATGTCTGGAGTGATTCGGTTACACCGGGAGTGTCTCGGTGATGTCTGGGGTGATTTGGTTACACCGGGAGTGTCTCGGTGATATCCGGAGTGATTCGGTTACACCGGGAGCGTCTCGGTGATGTCCGGAGTGATTCAGTTATACCGGGAGTGAGTCAGTGATGTCCGGAGTGATTCGGTTACACCGGGAGTGTGTCAGTGATGTCTGGAGGGATTCGGTTTCACCGGGAGTGAGTCAGTGATGTCCGGAGTGATTCGGTTACACCGGGAGCGTCTCGGTGATGTCCGGAGTGATTCGGTTACACCGGGAGTGTGTCAGTGATGTCTGGAGGGCTTCGGTTACACCGGGAGAGTCTCGGTGATGTCCGGAGTGATTCGGTTACACCGGGAGTGTGTCAGTGACAACTGGAGTGATTCGGTTACACCGGGAGTGTGTCGGTGATGACCGGAGTGATTCGGTTCCACCGGGAGTGTGTCAGTGATGTCCGGAGTGATTCGGTTACACCGGGTGTGTGTCGGTGATGTCCGGAGTGATTCGGTTACACCGAGAGTGTCTCAGTGATGTCCGGAGTGATTCGGTTACACCGGGTGTGTGTTGGTGATGTCTGGAGTGATTCGGTTACACCGGGAGTGTGTCAGTGATGTCCGGAGTGATTCGGTTACACCGGGAGTGTGTCGGTGATGTCTGGAGTGATTCGGTTACACCGGGAGTGTGTCGGTGATGTCTGGAGTGATTCGGTTACACCGGGAGTGTGTCGGTGATGACTGGAGTCATTTGGTTACACCGGTAGTGTCTCAGTGATGTCTGGAGTGATTCGGTTACACCGGGAGTGTGTCAGTGATGTCTGGAGTGATTTGGTTACACTGGGAGTGTCTCGGTGATGTCTGGAGTGATTAGGTTACACCGGGAGTGTGTCGGTGATGTCTGGAGTGATTCGGTTACACCGGGAGAGTGTCGGTGATGTCCGGAGTGATTCAGTTACACCGGGACTGTGTCAGTGACTACTGGAGTGATTCGGTTACACCGGGAGAGTCTCGGTGATGTCTTGCGTGATTCGGTTACACCGGGAGTGTGTCAGTGACAACTGGAGTGATTCGGTTACACCGGGAGAGTCTCGGTGATGTCCGGAGTGATTCGGTTACACCGGGAGTGTGTCAGTGATGTCTGGAGTGATTTGGTTACACCGGGAGTGTCTCAGTGATGTCTGGAGTGATTCGGTTACACCGGGAGTGTGTCGGTGATGTCCGGAGTGATTCGGTTACACCGGGAGTGTGTCGGTGATGTCTGGAGTGATTTGGTTACACCGGGAGTGTTTCAGTGATGTCCGGAGTGATTCAGTTACACCGGGACTGTGTCAGTGACTACTGGAGTGATTCGGTTACACCGGGAGAGTCTCGGTGAAGTCTTGCGTGATTCGGTTACACCGGGAGTGTCTCGGTGATGTCCGGAGTGATTCGGTTACACTGGGAGTGTGTCGATAATGTCTGGAGTGATTCGGTTACACCGGGAGAGTCTCAGTGATGTCTGGAGTGATTTGGTTACACCGGGAGTGTGTCAGTGATGTCTGGAGTGATTCGGTTACACCGGGAGTGTGTCGGTGATGTCTCGAGTGATTCGGTTACACCGGGAGTGTGTCAGTGATATTCGGAGTGATTCGGTTACACCGGGAGTGTGTCAGTGATGCCTGGAGTGATTTGGTTACACCGGGAGTGTGTCAGTGATGTCTGGAGTGACTCGGTTACACCGGGAGTGTGTCAGTGACAACTGGAGTGATTCGGTTACACCGGGAGAGTCTCGGTGATGTCCGGAGTGATTCGGTTACACCGGGAGTGTCTCAGTGATGTCTGGAGTGATTCGGTTACACCGGGAGTGTGTCAGTGATGTCTGGAGTGATTCGGTTACTCCGGGAGAGTCTCGGTGATGTCTGGAGTGATTCGGTAACACCGGGTGTGAGTCAGTGATGTCTGGAGTGATTTGGTTACACCGGGAGTGTGTCAGTGATGTCTGGAGTGATTCGGTTACACCAGGAGTGTGTCAGTGATGTCTGGAGTGATTTGGTTACACCGGGAGTGTGTGAGTGATGTTTGGTGTGATTCGGTTACACCGGGAGTGTGTCAGTGATGTCTGGAGTGATTCGGTTACAAGGGGAGTGTGTCGGTGATGTCCGGAGTGATTCGGTAACACCGGGTGTGAGTCAGTGATGTCGGGAGTGGTTTGGTTACACCGGGAGTGTGTCAGTGATGTCTGGAGGGATTCGGTTTCACCGGGAGTGAGCCAGTGATGTCCGGAGTGATTCGGTTACACCGGGAGTGTGTCGGTGATGTCTGGAGTGATTCGGTTACACCGGGAGAGTCTCGGTGATGTCCGGAGTGATTCGGTTACACCGGGAGAGTCTGAGCGATGTCCGGAGTGATTCGGTTACACCGGGAGTGTGTCAGTGATGTCTGGAGGGCTTCGGTTACACCGGGAGAGTGTCAGTGATGTCTGGAGTGATTTGGTTACACCGGGAGAGTCTCGGTGATGTCTGGAGTGATTCGATTACACCGGGAGAGTGTTGGTGATGTCTGGAGTGATTCGGTTACACCGGGTGTGTGTCAGTGATGTCCGGAGTGATTCGGTTACACCGGGTGTGTGTCAGTGACAACTGGAGTGATTCGGTTACACCGGGAGAGTCTCGGTGATGTCCGGAGTGATTCGGTTACACCGGGAGTGTGTCAGTGATGTCTGGAGTGATTTGGTTACACCGGGAGTGTCTCAGTGATGTCTGGAGTGATTCGGTTACACCGGGAGTGTCTCGGTGATGTCTGGAGTGATTCGGTTACACCGGGAGTGTGTCAGTGACAACTGGAGTGATTCGGTTACACCGGGAGAGTCTCGGTGATGTCCGGAGTGATTCGGTTACACCGGGAGTGTGTCAGTGATGTCTGGAGTGATTTGGTTACACCGGGAGTGTCTCAGTGATGTCTGGAGTGATTCGGTTACACCGGGAGTGTCTCGGTGATGTCTGGAGTGATTCGGTTACACCGGGAGTGTGTCGGTGATGTCTGGAGTGATTCGGTTACACCGGGAGAGTGTCGGTGATGTCTGGGGTGATTCGGTTACAACGGGAGTGTGTCAGTGATGTCTGGAGTGATTTGGTTACACTGGGAGTGTCTCAGTGATGTCTGGAGTGATTCGGTTACACCGGGAGTGTCTCGGTGATGTCTGGGGTGATTTGGTTACACCGGGAGTGTCTCGGTGATATCCGGAGTGATTCGGTTACACCGGGAGCGTCTCGGTGATGTCCGGAGTGATTCAGTTATACCGGGAGTGAGTCAGTGATGTCCGGAGTGATTCGGTTACACCGGGAGTGTGTCAGTGATGTCTGGAGGGATTCGGTTTCACCGGGAGTGAGTCAGTGATGTCCGGAGTGATTCGGTTACACCGGGAGAGTCTCGGTGATGTCCGGAGTGATTCGGTTACACCGGGAGTGTGTCAGTGACAACTGGAGTGATTCGGTTACACCGGGAGTGTGTCGGTGATGACCGGAGTGATTCGGTTCCACCGGGAGTGTGTCAGTGATGTCCGGAGTGATTCGGTTACACCGGGTGTGTGTCGGTGATGTCCGGAGTGATTCGGTTACACCGAGAGTGTCTCAGTGATGTCCGGAGTGATTCGGTTACACCGGGTGTGTGTTGGTGATGTCTGGAGTGATTCGGTTACACCGGGAGTGTGTCAGTGATGTCCGGAGTGATTCGGTTACACCGGGAGTGTGTCAGTGATGTCTGGAGTGATTTGGTTACACCGGGAGTGTCTCAGTGATGTCTGGAGTGATTCGGTTACACCGGGAGTGTCTCGGTGATGTCTGGAGTGATTCGGTTACACCGGGAGTGTGTCGGTGATGTCTGGAGTGATTCGGTTACACCGGGAGAGTGTCGGTGATGTCTGGGGTGATTCGGTTACAACGGGAGTGTGTCAGTGATGTCTGGAGTGATTTGGTTACACTGGGAGTGTCTCAGTGATGTCTGGAGTGATTCGGTTACACCGGGAGTGTCTCGGTGATGTCTGGGGTGATTTGGTTACACCGGGAGTGTCTCGGTGATATCCGGAGTGATTCGGTTACACCGGGAGCGTCTCGGTGATGTCCGGAGTGATTCAGTTATACCGGGAGTGAGTCAGTGATGTCCGGAGTGATTCGGTTACACCGGGAGTGTGTCAGTGATGTCTGGAGGGATTCGGTTTCACCGGGAGTGAGTCAGTGATGTCCGGAGTGATTCGGTTACACCGGGAGAGTCTCGGTGATGTCCGGAGTGATTCGGTTACACCGGGAGTGTGTCAGTGACAACTGGAGTGATTCGGTTACACCGGGAGTGTGTCGGTGATGACCGGAGTGATTCGGTTCCACCGGGAGTGTGTCAGTGATGTCCGGAGTGATTCGGTTACACCGGGTGTGTGTCGGTGATGTCCGGAGTGATTCGGTTACACCGAGAGTGTCTCAGTGATGTCCGGAGTGATTCGGTTACACCGGGTGTGTGTTGGTGATGTCTGGAGTGATTCGGTTACACCGGGAGTGTGTCAGTGATGTCCGGAGTGATTCGGTTACACCGGGAGTGTGTCAGTGATGTCTGGAGTGATTCGGTTACACCGGGAGTGTGTCGGTGATGACTGGAGTCATTTGGTTACACCGGGAGTGTGTCGGTGATGACTGGAGTCATTTGGTTACACCGTGAGTGTCTCAGTGATGTCTGGAGTGATTCGGTTACACCGGGAGTGTGTCGGTGATGTCTGGAGTGATTCGGTTACACCGGGAGTGTGTCGGTGATGACTGGAGTCATTTAGTTACACCGGGAGTGTCTCAGTGATGTCTGGAGTGATTCGGTTACACCGGGAGTGTGTCAGTGATGTCTGGAGTGATTTGGTTACACTGGGAGTGTCTCGGTGATGTCTGGAGTGATTCGGTTACACCGGGAGTGTGTCGGTGATGTCTGGAGTGATTCGGTTACACCGGGAGAGTGTCGGTGATGTCCGGAGTGATTCAGTTACACCGGGACTGTGTCAGTGACTACTGGAGTGATTCGGTTACACCGGGAGAGTCTCGGTGATGTCTTGCGTGATTCGGTTACACCGGGAGTGTGTCAGTGACAACTGGAGTGATTCGGTTACACCGGGAGAGTCTCGGTGATGTCCGGAGTGATTCGGTTACACCGGGAGTGTGTCAGTGATGTCTGGAGTGATTTGGTTACACCGGGAGTGTCTCAGTGATGTCTGGAGTGATTCGGTTACACCGGGAGTGTGTCGGTGATGTCTGGAGTGATTTGGTTACACCGGGAGTGTTTCAGTGATGTCCGGAGTGATTCAGTTACACCGGGACTGTGTCAGTGACTACTGGAGTGATTCGGTTACACCGGGAGAGTCTCGTTGAAGTCTTGCGTGATTCGGTTACACCGGGAGTGTCTCGGTGATGTCCGGAGTGATTCGGTTACACTGGGAGTGTGTCGATAATGTCTGGAGTGATTCGGTTACACCGGGAGAGTCTCAGTGATGTCTGGAGTGATTTGGTTACACCGGGAGTGTGTCAGTGATGTCTGGAGTGATTCGGTTACACCGGGAGTGTGTCGGTGATGTCTCGAGTGATTCGGTTACACCGGGAGTGTGTCAGTGATATCCGGAGTGATTCGGTTACACCGGGAGTGTGTCAGTGATGCCTGGGGTGATTTGGTTACACCGGGAGTGTCTCGGTGATATCCGGAGTGATTCGGTTACACCGGGAGCGTCTCGGTGATGTCCGGAGTGATTCAGTTATACCGGGAGTGAGTCAGTGATGTCCGGAGTGATTCGGTTACACCGGGAGTGTGTCAGTGATGTCTGGAGGGATTCGGTTTCACCGGGAGTGAGTCAGTGATGTCCGGAGTGATTCGGTTACACCGGGAGAGTCTCGGTGATGTCCGGAGTGATTCGGTTACACCGGGAGTGTGTCAGTGACAACTGGAGTGATTCGGTTACACCGGGAGTGTGTCGGTGATGACCGGAGTGATTCGGTTCCACCGGGAGTGTGTCAGTGATGTCCGGAGTGATTCGGTTACACCGGGTGTGTGTCGGTGATGTCCGGAGTGATTCGGTTACACCGAGAGTGTCTCAGTGATGTCCGGAGTGATTCGGTTACACCGGGTGTGTGTTGGTGATGTCTGGAGTGATTCGGTTACACCGGGAGTGTGTCAGTGATGTCCGGAGTGATTCGGTTACACCGGGAGTGTGTCAGTGATGTCTGGAGTGATTTGGTTACACCGGGAGTGTCTCAGTGATGTCTGGAGTGATTCGGTTACACCGGGAGTGTCTCGGTGATGTCTGGAGTGATTCGGTTACACCGGGAGTGTGTCGGTGATGTCTGGAGTGATTCGGTTACACCGGGAGAGTGTCGGTGATGTCTGGGGTGATTCGGTTACAACGGGAGTGTGTCAGTGATGTCTGGAGTGATTTGGTTACACTGGGAGTGTCTCAGTGATGTCTGGAGTGATTCGGTTACACCGGGAGTGTCTCGGTGATGTCTGGGGTGATTTGGTTACACCGGGAGTGTCTCGGTGATATCCGGAGTGATTCGGTTACACCGGGAGCGTCTCGGTGATGTCCGGAGTGATTCAGTTATACCGGGAGTGAGTCAGTGATGTCCGGAGTGATTCGGTTACACCGGGAGTGTGTCAGTGATGTCTGGAGGGATTCGGTTTCACCGGGAGTGAGTCAGTGATGTCCGGAGTGATTCGGTTACACCGGGAGAGTCTCGGTGATGTCCGGAGTGATTCGGTTACACCGGGAGTGTGTCAGTGACAACTGGAGTGATTCGGTTACACCGGGAGTGTGTCGGTGATGACCGGAGTGATTCGGTTCCACCGGGAGTGTGTCAGTGATGTCCGGAGTGATTCGGTTACACCGGGTGTGTGTCGGTGATGTCCGGAGTGATTCGGTTACACCGAGAGTGTCTCAGTGATGTCCGGAGTGATTCGGTTACACCGGGTGTGTGTTGGTGATGTCTGGAGTGATTCGGTTACACCGGGAGTGTGTCAGTGATGTCCGGAGTGATTCGGTTACACCGGGAGTGTGTCAGTGATGTCTGGAGTGATTCGGTTACACCGGGAGTGTGTCGGTGATGACTGGAGTCATTTGGTTACACCGGGAGTGTGTCGGTGATGACTGGAGTCATTTGGTTACACCGTGAGTGTCTCAGTGATGTCTGGAGTGATTCGGTTACACCGGGAGTGTGTCGGTGATGTCTGGAGTGATTCGGTTACACCGGGAGTGTGTCGGTGATGACTGGAGTCATTTAGTTACACCGGGAGTGTCTCAGTGATGTCTGGAGTGATTCGGTTACACCGGGAGTGTGTCAGTGATGTCTGGAGTGATTTGGTTACACTGGGAGTGTCTCGGTGATGTCTGGAGTGATTCGGTTACACCGGGAGTGTGTCGGTGATGTCTGGAGTGATTCGGTTACACCGGGAGAGTGTCGGTGATGTCCGGAGTGATTCAGTTACACCGGGACTGTGTCAGTGACTACTGGAGTGATTCGGTTACACCGGGAGAGTCTCGGTGATGTCTTGCGTGATTCGGTTACACCGGGAGTGTGTCAGTGACAACTGGAGTGATTCGGTTACACCGGGAGAGTCTCGGTGATGTCCGGAGTGATTCGGTTACACCGGGAGTGTGTCAGTGATGTCTGGAGTGATTTGGTTACACCGGGAGTGTCTCAGTGATGTCTGGAGTGATTCGGTTACACCGGGAGTGTGTCGGTGATGTCTGGAGTGATTTGGTTACACCGGGAGTGTTTCAGTGATGTCCGGAGTGATTCAGTTACACCGGGACTGTGTCAGTGACTACTGGAGTGATTCGGTTACACCGGGAGAGTCTCGTTGAAGTCTTGCGTGATTCGGTTACACCGGGAGTGTCTCGGTGATGTCCGGAGTGATTCGGTTACACTGGGAGTGTGTCGATAATGTCTGGAGTGATTCGGTTACACCGGGAGAGTCTCAGTGATGTCTGGAGTGATTTGGTTACACCGGGAGTGTGTCAGTGATGTCTGGAGTGATTCGGTTACACCGGGAGTGTGTCGGTGATGTCTCGAGTGATTCGGTTACACCGGGAGTGTGTCAGTGATATCCGGAGTGATTCGGTTACACCGGGAGTGTGTCAGTGATGCCTGGAGTGATTTGGTTACACCGGGAGTGTGTCAGTGATGTCTGGAGTGACTCGGTTACACCGGGAGAGTCTCGGTGATGTCTGGAGTGATTCGGTTACACCGGGAGTGTGTCAGTGATGTCTGGAGTGATTCGGTTACACCGGGAGAGTCTCGGTGATGTCCGGAGTGATTCGGTTACACCGGGAGAGTCTGAGTGATGTCCGGAGTGATTCGGTTACACTGGGAGTGAGTCAGTGATGTCTGGAGGGATTCGGTTACACCGGGAGAGTGTCAGTGATGTCTAGAGTGATTCGGTTACACCGGGAGTGTGTCGGTGATGTCTGGAGTGATTCGGTTACACCGGGAGTGTCTCAGTGATGTCTGGAGTGATTCGGTTACACCGGGAGAGTCTCGGTGATGTCCGGAGTGATTTGGTTACACCGGGAGAGTCTTGGTGATGTCCGGAGTGATTCGGTTACACCGGGAGTGAGTCAGTGATGTCTGGAGGGATTCGGTTACACCGGGAGAGTGTCAGTGATGTCTGGAGTGATTCGGTTACACTGGGAGTGTCTCAGTGATGTCTGGAGGGATTCGGTTACACCGGGAGTGTGTCGGTGATGTCTGGAGTGATTCGGTTACACCGGGAGTGTCTCGGTGATGTCTGCAGTGATTCGGTTACACCGGGAGTATCTCAGTGATGTCTGGAGTGATTCGGTTGCACCGGGAGTGTGTCAGTGATGTCTGGAGTGATTCGGTTACACCGGGAGTGTCTCGGTGATGTCTGCAGTGATTCGGTTACACCGGGAGTATCTCGGTGATGTCTGGAGTGATTTGGTTACACCGGGAGTGTGTCGGTGATGTCTGGAGTGATTCGGTTACACCGGGAGTGTGTCGGTGATGTCTGGTGTGATTCGGTTACACCGGGAGAGTCTCGGTGATGTCTGGAGTGATTCGGTTACACCGGGAGAGTCTCAGTGATGTCTGGAGTAATTCGGTTACACCGGGAGTGTGTCAATGACGTCTGGAGTGATTCGGTTACACCGGGAGTGTGTCGGTGATGTCTGGAGTGATTCGGTTACACCGGGAGAGTGTCGGTGATGTCTGGAGTGATTCGGTTACACCAGGAGAGTCTCAGTGATGTCCGGCGTGATTTGGTTACACCGGGAGTGTCTCAGTGATGTCTGGAGTGATGTCTGGAGGGATTCGGTTACACCGGGAGAGTGTCAGTGATGTCTGGAGTGATTCGGTTACACCGGGAGTGTGTCAGTGATGTCTGGAGTGATTCGGTTACACCGGGAGAGTCTCGGTGATGTCCGGAGTGATTCGGTTACACCGGGAGTCTGAGTGATGTCCTCAGTGATTCGGTTACACCGGGAGTCAGTCAGTGATGTCTGGAGGGATTCGGTTACACCGGGAGAGTGTCAGTGATGTCTGGAGTGATTCGGTTACACCGGAAGTGTGTCGGTGATGTCTGGAGTGCTTCGGTTACACCGGGAGTGTGTCAGTGATGTCCGGAGTGATTCGGTTACACCGGGAATGTCTCGGTGATGTCCGGAGTGATTCGGTTACACCGGGAGTGTGTCAGTGATGTCTGGAGTGCTTCGGTTACACCGGGAGTGTGTCAGTGATGTCCGGAGTGATTCGGTTACACCGGGAATGTCTCGGTGATGTCCGGAGTGATTCGGTTACACCGGGAGTGTGTCACTGATGTCTGGAGTGCTTCAGTTACACCGGGAGTGTGTCAGTGATGTCTGGAGTGGTTCGGTTACACCGGGAGTGTCTCGGTGATGACCGGAGTGATTCGGTTACACCGGGAGTGTGTCAGTGATGCCTGGAGTGGTTCGGTTACACCGGGAGTGTCTCGGTGATGTCCGGAGTGATTCGGTTACACCGGGAGTGTGTCGGTGATGTCTGGAGTGATTCGGTTACACCGGGAGTGTCTCGGTGATGTCTGCAGTGATTCGGTTACACCGGGAGTATCTCAGTGATGTCTGGAGTGATTTGGTTACACCGGGAGTGTGTCGGTGATGTCTGGAGTGATTTGGTTACACCGGGAGTGTCTCGGTGATGACCGGAGTGATTCGGTTACACCGGGAGTGTGTCAGTGATGCCTGGAGTGGTTCGGTTACACCGGGAGTGTCTCGGTGATGTCCGGAGTGATTTGGTTACACCGGGAGTGTGTCGGTGATGTCTGGAGTGATTTGGTTACACCGGGAGTGTGTCAGTGATGTCTGGAGTGATTCGGTTACACCGGGAGTGTGTCGGTGATGTCTGGAGTGATTCGGTTACACCGGGTGTGTGTCGGTGATGACTGGAGTAATTCGGTTACACCGGGAGAGTCTCGGTGATGTCTGGAGTGATTCGATTACACCGGGAGTGTGTCAGTGATGTCTGGAGTGATTCGGTTACACCGGGAGCGTCTCGGTGATGTCTGGAGTGATTTGGTTACACCGGGAGTGTGTCAGTGGTGTCTGGAGTGATTTGGTTACACCGGGAGTGTCTGAGTGATGTCTGGCGTGATTCGGTTACACCGGGAGTGTCTCAGTGATATCTGGAGTGATTCGGTTACACCGGGAGTGTGTCGGTGATGTCTGGAATGATTCGGTTACACCGGGAGTGTGTCAGTGATGTCTGGAATGATTCGGTTACACCGGGAGTGTGTCAGTGATGTCTGGAGTGATTCGGTTACACCGGGAGAGTCTTGGTGATGTCCGGAGTGATTCGGTTACACCGGGAGTGTGTCGGTGATGTTTGGAGTGATTTGGTTACACCGGGAGTTTCTCAGTGATGTCTGGAGTGATTCGGTCACACCGGGAGTGTGTCAGTGATGTCTGGAGTGATTTGGTTACACCGGGAGAGTCTTGGTGATGTCTGGAGTGATTCGGTTCCTCCGGGAGTGTGTCGGTGATGTCTGGAGTGATTCGGTTACACCGGGAGAGTCTCGGTGATGTCTGGAGTGATTCGGTTACACCGGGAGAGTGTCGGTGATGTCTGGAGTGATTCGGTTACACCGGGAGTGAGTCAGTGATGTCTGGAGTGATTTGGTTACACCGGGAGAGTCTTGGTGATGTCTGGAGTGATTCGGTTCCTCCGGGAGTGTGTCAGTGATGTCCGGAGTGATTTGGTTACACCGTGAGTGTGTCAGTGATGTCTGGAGTGATTTGGTTACACCGGGAGTGTGTCAGTGATGTCTGGAGTGATTCGGTTACACCGGGAGTGTGTCGGTGATGTCTGGAGTGATTCGGTTCCACCGGGTGTGTGTCGGTGATGACTGGAGTAATTCGGTTACACCGGGAGTGTCTCAGTGATATCTGGAGTGATTCGATTACACCGGGAGTGTGTCAGTGATGTCTGGAGTGATTCGGTTACACCGGGAGCGTCTCGGTGATGTCTGGAGTGATTTGGTTACACCGGGAGTGTGTCAGTGGTGTCTGGAGTGATTTGGTTACACCGGGAGTGTCTGAGTGATGTCTGGCGTGATTCGGTTACACCGGGAGTGTCTCAGTGATATCTGGAGTGATTCGGTTACACCGGGAGTGTGTCGGTGATGTCTGGAATGATTCGGTTTCACCGGGAGTGTGTCAGTGATGTCTGGAATGATTCGGTTACACCGGGAGAGTCTCAGTGATGTCTGGAGTGATTCGGTTACACCGGGAGTGTGTCAGTGATGTCTGGAGTGATTTGGTTACACCGGGAGAGTCTCGGTGATGTCTGGAGTGATTCGGTTACACCGGGAGTGTCTCGATGACGGTTTGCGCTCCAGGCCGCTGCTGTGACGAGCGAATGTCCCGTGACGCACGCGGGACTGAGAGAAATGACAAGGACAGGAGACGGGGGGCCAAGTACATCATTTTATTGCCGTTTCCAAATGAAAGAAAATGCTGCTTTTCACTCGAACCCCGGTAATTACAATTTTAAAAACCCAGAGAGCGTCGAAGGCCATCGATTGGGGACAGAAAATGTTGGGAGGGAGGGGGAAGGAGAGGGGCATTTGGGTAGCGCTCTCTCAGGAAGCAGTCTGGGTGCAGGCGGGGTGGGGGGGGGGGGGGCGTTGCAGAGATTCCGGGGCCCCCGTCAATCGCCGCTCTCGCTCGTCCTCAGGCCGAAGCAGCGAGGAGCTGGGTCGGTATCACATTGCCGTTTGGGGGAGCTTGCTGTGAGCGGCAGGGGTGTGGAACCGCGATGCCTCAGCAGTCGAATAGCCCCCAACGCGAGTGCAGTCAGTTTTCATTGCCAGAGAGATAGGGACCCTTCCCCCCCCCCCCCCCACACATTCCCAGTGGACGGGAGTTCAGATTCGATCCCCAAATCCCAGGAAATCATATGCGACGGGGACAATGGGCCCCACCCCCGCCACAACTATCCGCAACAAAGGCACTGCCTCACCCCCCCCCTCTGAGAGGGCGAGGGGGACAGGCGGAGCGAGGGAGACAGGCGGAAAGGGGGAGCGAGGAGGACAGGCGGAAAGGGGGAGCGAGGGGGACAGGCGGACAGGGGGAGCGAGGGGGAAACAGGCGGAAAGGGGGAGCGAGGGGGAAACAGGCGGAAAGGGGGAGCGAGGGGGAAACAGGCAGAAAGGGGGAGCGAGGGGGAAACAGGCGGAAAGGGGGAGCGAGGGGGACAGGCGGACAGGGGGAGCAAAGGGGAAAGGGGGACAGGCGGAAAGGGGGAGCAAGGGGGAAACAGGCGGAAAGGGGGAGCGAGGGGGACAGGCGGAGCGAAGGGGAAAGGGGGACAGGCGGGGGAGCGAGAGAGACAGGCGGAAAGGGGGAGCGAGGGGGACAGGCGGAAAGGGGGAGCGAGGGGGAAACAGGCGGAAAGGGGGAGCAAGGGGGAAACAGGCGGACAGGGGGAGCGAGGGGGACAGGCGGACAGGGGGAGCGAGGGGGAGAGGCGGAAAGGGGGAGCGAGGGAGACAGGCGGAAAGGGAGACAGGCGGAAAGGGGGAGCGAGGGGGACAGGCGGACAGGGGGAGCGAAGGGGAAAGGGGGACAGGCGGGGGAGCGAGAGTGACAGGCGGAAAGGGGGAGCGAGGGGGACAGGCGGAAAGGGGGAGCGAGGGGGAAACAGGCGGAAAGGGGGAGCGAGGGGGAAACAGGCGGAAAGGGGGAGCGAGGGGGAAACAGGCGCAAAGGGGGACAGGCGGACAGGGGGAGCGAGGGAGACAAGCGGTAAGGGGGAGCGAGGGGGACAGGCAGACAGGGGGAGCGAAGGGGAAAGGGGGACAGGCGGGGGAGCGAGAGAGACAGGCGGAAAGGGGGAGCGAGGGGGAAACAGGCGGAAAGGGGGAGCGAGGGGGACAGGCGGACAGGGGGAGCGAGGGGGACAGGCGGACAGGGGGAGCGAGGGGGACAGGCGGACAGGGGGAGCGAGGGGGAGAGGCGGAAAGGGGGAGCGAGGGAGACAGGCGGAAAGGGGGAGAGGCGGAACGGGGGAGCGAGGGAGACAGGCGGAAAGGGGGAGCGAGGGAGACAGGCGGACAGGGGGAGCGAGGGGGACAGGCGGACGGGGGAGCGAGGGGGACAGGCGGACAGGGGGAGCGTAGGGGAGAGGCGGAAAGGGGGAGCGTAGGGGAGAGGCGGAAAGGGGGAGCGAGGGAGACAAGCGGAAAGGGGGAGAGGCGGAAAGGGGG
>NW_027308840.1:0-66564 GCF_047496885.1 Scyliorhinus torazame
ATGTTGTGCAGGACGCAGCACACCACAATGATGCGGCCGACCCTATCTGACCGATACTGGAGGGCGCCCCCAGAGAGGTCCAGGCACCTGAAACGCATCTTCAGCACGCCAAAGCACCTCTCGATCACTCCCCTTGTCGCTACATGGGCATCATTGTAGCGGTTCTCCGCCTCATTGCGTGGCCTCCGTATAGGCGTCATCAGCCACGATCGCAATGGGTAGCCCCTGTCGCCCAGCAACCAGCCCCTCAGCCGGGGATGGCGTCCCTCGTACATGCCGGGGATGGATGACCGCGACAACACGAATGAGTCGTGTACACTGCCTGGGTGACGGGCGCAGACGTGCAGGATCATCATGCGGTGGTCGCAGACCACCTGTACGTTCATCGAATAGGTCCCCTTCCTATTAGTGAACACGGCCCTGTTATCTGCAGGTGGCCGCACGGCGACGTGCATCCCATCGATCGCGCCCTGGACCATGGGGAACCCGGCAATGGCAGAGAAGCCCACGGCCCGGGCATCTTGGCTGGCCCGGTCCACGGGGAAGCGGATGTAGCGGTGCGCCATGGCATAAAGGGCATCTGTCACTGCCCGGATGCACCGATGCACCGATGTCTGCGATATGCCGGACAGGTCCCCACTCGGTGCCCCCCGTTGCATAAAAGTTCAGGGCCACCGTAACCTTGACGGACACGGGGAGAGGGTGTCCCCCGCCAGTGCCACGCGGTGACAGGTGTGCCAGCAGGTGGCAGATGTGTGCCACGGTTTCCCGGCTCATCCGGAGTCTCCTCCTGCATTCCCGGTCCATGAGGTCCTGGTATGACTGCCGGGGCCGGTACACACGGGGCGCCCTCGGGTGCCTCCGTTGCCGTGGGGCCGCGACGTCCTCCTCCCCCTCCTCGTCCTGTCGGTCAGGTGTCCCTCCAGCCTGGGCGGCTGCCGCCTGCCCCTCTGCGGCAGCCTGCGCCGCCTCTCTGGCACGCTCCTCCTCCTCCTCCTCCTCCTCCTCCTCATCCAGGGCAACATAGACATGAGCGGCTGCCACCACGGCGGCCAACATCGCTGGATGGTCTGAAAACATGACGGCCTGGTGGGGGGGGGGGGAACGACGACATGTCATCATTGCCCATATCCCCTCCTCCCCCCAGCCAGGTGGCATGGACCGCATGGGTCCAACTGTTGGAGGCTGGCACCTGGCCAGGTGGACCAACTCATTTGCCCTCCCATCACCCACCCCGGCACGGACCCCCCCCCCCCCCAACCTCCACCCCGGCACGGACCCCCTCCCCAACCCCCAACCTCCACCCCAGCACGGACTCCCCCAACCTCCACCCCGGCACGGCCCCCTCCCCAACCCCCAACCTCCACCCCAGCACGGAGCCCCCCCCAACCTCCACCCCGGCACGGACCCCCTCCCCAACCCCCAACCTCCACCCCAGCACGGACCCCCCCCCCAACCTCCACCCCGGCACAGACCCCCTCCCTAACCTCCACCCCGGCACGGACCCCCTCCCCAACCTCCACACCGGCACGGACCCCCTCCCCAACCCCCGACCTCCACCCCAGCACGGAACCCCCCCCCAACCTCCACCCCGGCACGGACCCCCTCCACAACCCCCAACCTCCACCCCAGCACGGACCCCCCCAACCTCCACCCCAGCACGGACCCCCCCAACCTCCACCCCGGCACGGACCCCCTCCCCAACACCCAACCTCCACCCCAGCACGGACCCCCCCAACCTCCACCCCGGCACGGACCCCCCCCCCCAACCTCCACCCCGGCACGGACCCCCTCCCCAACCTCCACCCCGGCACGGACCCCCTCCCCAACCTCCATACCGGCACGGACCCCCTCCCCAACCCCCACCTCCACCCCAGCACGGACCCCCCCCCAACCTCCACCCCGGCACGGACCCCCTCCACAACCCCCAACCTCCACCCCGGCACGGACCCCCTCCCGGCACTCCCCCGGAGCCCAGCCTACTCTAACCACCCCCCCCCCCCCCCCCGCCGCACACACACACAAGCCGAGACACACCTCTCCTCAGGCAATCAGTCTGCGGCCACGCCATTTCCTGCCCAGAGCCAACCCCCCAGGCCGTCACTCACCTCCTCGCTGGTCGGCGTGAGCCTGGAGCACCGGGTCACGCCGATGAAAAGGAGGTTTGATTCACGTCGACGGGACTTCGGCCCATCCGGAAGGGAGAATATCGGCAGGCCGAAAATCGGCTGCCTTGCGCAGACCCGTGACATTCTCCGCGGCAGCGGCGCCATTAACGCCCCGCCGACTTTTCTCCCTTCGGAGACTTCGGCGGGGGCGGGGGCGGGAATTCACGGCGGCCAACGGCCATTTCTCCGACCCGGCGGGGGGTCGGAGAATGACGCCCCTGGTCTTTTTGATCAGAGCAAGGCAGCAGAATCCCACGCAAACATATTCACTGTCCTGTGAGTCTCTGTTACTTTTGTGATCCCCCTCTGATCAGCCTTCATCGTTGCCTCATCTGCCCTTTGTCCAGGCCGTTGGCTGGCACAAATTTGGTCGCCTCCACCGAAGTGTTGACATAGTGTTCTGGTACGTGACCCAGAGCCTGGCTGGGAACAGCGTACCAAATCACACCACGTTCTTGTACAGGGCCAACTTCACCTGGTTAAACTCAGCCCTGCTTTAGCCAGATCTGCCCCAATGTCTTGGTAAATTCAGATTGTGTGTCCTTCCCAGGTGCTCACTTTCGTCTGCCGTGCCCACCGCAGGGTCCTCTCACCACCCTGATATCGGTGGAGCTTCACGGTGATCGCCCCCGGGCTGCTCCCCGGCTTTGGGTTTCGGCCTGAGCAACCTGTGTGCTCTGTCGAGCTCTGGGGATTTGAGGAAACTGTCTCTCCAACTAGGTTACCCAGCATTTGGGCGATGTAGCGCGTCGGATCTCTGACCTCGATGTCTTCCGGCAAGCCCACGATCCAAATACTTTGTCATCGGGACATTCTTAGTCCTCGACTTTCCCCTTTAAGTCTCCTTGGGCCGCCACCAACCTTTTCACTTCTGCTTTCAGGGCGACGGTCCTGTTGCTCTGGTCCAGCGAGACCTTCTCCAGGTCAAGGATTGTCCTCTCCTGTCCCTCCACTTCCTTCCCCAGCCCACCATTGCCTTTTGCATGGTGACCATCGCCTCCACCACCACCACCTTGACTGCCACCTGAATTTCTATCCTGATCGCCTCTTTCAGGGCGGTCAGCTCCTTCATGAAGAAGTTCTTCCATCCATCTCCAGGTGGTCGGGGGGGGGGGGGGGGGGGGTGGGGGGGGGGGGGGGGGGGGGGGGGGGGGGGTAGGCTGATGCTTGGGCCGTTGGTCTCCCTCTCTCGTGGGTGGCCGGGGCCCCTTCGCCTTGTGGATCCACCAGCTTGTCCACCTTCTCATGGCCCTTTTCGCCACTTCCGTCGTCCCTTCAAACCACGTTTGTTGACATTTTTGCGTGTTTGCTTTCTTCTTGCCATTGAGGTAAATTTGCCTTCATATTTTCAGACAAAATTCGCCTAAAAGTGCCTGTTTGGTACTGGTCTGGAGGAGAGCTACCTGATGTGCATCCGCTCAGCACATTCCCACCCCTGAACTGAATTTCTGACCCAATATCTGCTGAAAGACCAAGCTCGTCTGCTTCAACCTCTGTAATAGCACCGATCTCCACACCTACCTCAGCTCATCTTCTCCTGAAACCCTTGTCCATGCACTTGTTAACTCCAGAGTGAACTATTCCACTCCTCCTCAAACCGGATTCTCACCATGCACTGTAAGCTTGAAGTCTGCTTCCCACATCCTGGCTCTCACCAAACCTGCTTGCTCGTCACCCCTGTGCTCGATGATCTGTATTGTCTCCTCAAAATCCCCACCTTGTTTTCAAATCTCTCATTGTCTTGCCCCTCCGTATCTCTGCAAACCTTCTCCAATTTGTTCTCCGATTCTGGGTTCTGGCGCACCTTTGATTTCAAGTAAGCACTCAAAATTATGGGGGTTAGGGAACAGGAAGAGCTTGTCTGATGGCAGCTCCAAAGCAATCTCACCACAACCCCCCACCCACCCACCAACACACAACCCCACTTGGTCAATAGTCTCGCCAGTATTCCCCAATCCAAGTGTTCCATATTTCACCCCCTTTCCCCACACACACACACACAGAGTTGATCGCCCTGTTTCAGGTCAGACAGAGAGAGAGAGGGTGGGAGCCTTCATCGTGAAGCACCCTCTCTTCAATTTTTCAATCCGAATTTTAAAATAATCTCAGTGTCCAGGGAACCATTGCGGAGTGGAAATCAGGCTGGCCCCTGTTGCCAGGCAGCCGGCCTAGTCCCCAACACCTCAGGGAGCCAGGAGGTTAACTGGAAAATTCCAGTTGGCCTCTCACACTCGGTCTTAATTGACCATTAGTTTCCATGAATTGACTTGCAACTGCTTGCCACTTTCCACCCATCCCACTTTAAGGAAAATGGGCCAGCCCCATTGGGGCTAAAAGTCCTACCCCAGATCAATTAAAAATGTCAGAACTGAGATTTCTAGATTTTTCTTAAGAAAACATGTTCAGGGTTACGGAACCAAGGCAGAGATGGAGTTTCGGTATGGACCAACTAGTACAGTGCAATCTGTGGAAGGGCAGAACAGGCTTGGGAGCTACTGCTGGGCTGTTGTTTCTGTTTTAAATTCCAAGCTACTTGGCTTGAAGAAAGTAACAATGAACAATTGTATTTATCTGTTACTCAAAGATGACATCTAGTGGAATTTATGCAGTCATCTGACTCCATTGTTGAACATAACCCATTGCAGAATGTTCTTTGATCATTAGATGTCGGTGTTGTTTACCGTGTGAACATCAATTGTTCACTCATTAGGGTGATTAGTTTTGAACTGATACTAAGGCGGGCATTGTGACCCTCGTATGTTGCTGAGGTTGTCTAAGGAAGAGGTTCAGGGGCATAAATTCTGAACAGTAACTATTTATTGTAGAACATAACTATATACAGATATACAATGACAATAGGCTTCTTCAGTCCCAAGCCTCGAGCTGTCTCCATTCAGACTACTACCAGACTACTTCTGGTCATCATGTGGGCGGTACGATTTCCCCAGCCCCACATTAACCCTTTCAGTCCCGAACTCTGCAATACCACAGTCCGCAAAACGTTTTACCATAGTTCACTTAGGACACAAGGTGTTGTGGGGTGTCAAATACTGTTCACTGACTTCACAAAGCCTACTATTGCATAACATTTTCAAGTGGTGTCTATTATCAGCTGGGTGAGAGCCTTTTGCAAGATGATTGACCAGTTGTTAAAGAAACCTAGAAACCTGTGCACGATGACGCCACCAGTGTTGTAGCCTTCATGCAAAGGTTTGCCATTACTGCTTGGGCATTAGGCATAATCTGGATTAGATAGTTCCTGTAAAGACACAAAGTCCTGCCCTCTAGGTTTTCCTTTCCATGTGCCACCCAAGCACCGCAGTAAAAGATAAACATTTACCTCTACAATTTTGCTCATCAGTTTCAATAACAGTGACGGCTCGTGTTCCAGCAGGAAGACGATGTGCTGCAGCATTAAACTACACCAGTTAGCAAAATTCCTAGATCTGAATGGAGTTTTTAGAGGAGATTATTTCAGGGAGTTTTAGGGATGATGCAAAGTCGCGTTCAAGCAGAAATTCACACTCTACCATTGTAGTGTTAATATCAGTGAAAGTCTTTTGATCACACAAGCTCACAAGGTTATGGAAGAAATGGCTCAAGATTTGCCTTAAATGTGTCCTCAAAAATGCCATCAATCGTCAGTTTAAGTTTTAGTAAAGGTATGAGCTAATGCTAACTCAACTATGGCTTGCACAAGGACAATATTCCTTACTAGGATAGAAAATAATAATAAGAAGAAGAAGAATCTTTACTGTCACAAATAGGCTTACATTAACACTGCAATGAAGTTACTGTGCAAATCCCCTAGTCGCCACATTCCGATGCCTGTTCGAGTACAGTGAGGGAGAATTCAGATTGACCAATTCTAACAAGCACGTCTTTTGGGACTTGTGGGAGGAAACCGCAGCGCCCGGAGGAAACCCACGCAGACACGGAGGAGGAGTAGACCATTCAGCCCTTTGACCTTGCTCTACCATTTACTATGACCATAGGATGCAGAGCTGGGCCGAAAAATGGCAGATGGAGTTTAACCCTGATAAGTGCGAGGTGATTCATTTTGGTAGAAAAAATTTGAATGCGGATTACAGGGTCAATGGCAGGGTTCTGAAGAATGTGGAGGAACAGAGAGATCTTGGGGTTCATGTCCACAGATCTCTAAAGGTTGCCACTCAAGTGGATAGAGCCGTGAAGAAGGCTTATACTGTGTTAGCGTTTATTAACAGGGGGCTTGAGTTTAAGAGCCGTGGGGTTATGCTGCAACTACCCTGGTGAGACCACATTTGGAGTATTGTGTGCAGTTCAGGTCACCTCATTATAGGAAGGATGTGGAAGCATTGGAAAGTGTGCAAAGGAGATTTACCAGGATGCTGCCTGGTTTGCAGGATAGGTCTTATGAGGAAAGGTTGAGGGAGCTAGGGCTTTTCTCTTTGGAGCGGAGGAGGATGAGAGGCGACTTAATAGAGGTTTATAAGATAATGAGGGCGATAGATAGAGTGGACGTTCAGAGACTATTTCCTCGGGTGGATGTAGCTGTTACAAGGGGGCATAACTATAAGGTTCAGGGTGGGAGATATAGGAAGGATGTCTGAGGTAGGTTCTTTACTCAGAGAGTGGTTAGGGTGTGGAATGGACTGCCTGCTGTGATAGTGAAGGCGGACACTTTAGGAACTTTCAAGCGCTTATTGGATAGGCACATGGAGCACACCAGAATGACAGGGAGTGGAATAGCTTGATCTTGGTTTCGGACAATGCTCGGCACAACATCGAGGGCCGAAGGGCCTGTTCTGTGCTGTACTGTTCTATGGGTGATCATCTAACTCAATAGCCTGAGCCTGCCTTCCCCTCATCTCCTTTGATCCCATCTTTGGTCCCCTTATTTAAGGAAAGATATACTGGCATCGGAGGCAGTCCAGAGAAGGTTGATTAGGTTGATCCTGGGTATGGACGTATTTTCTTATGCCAGCAAGACCAGAAACTCAGACATGGAACATTAATGGGGACATAATTATATTCTGCCTGATAGACCATTATCAGGCAGAATATAATTTGGATTGGATTGAGGGTGATTTAGAGATGTGGATCAGAAATTGGCTAGCTGAAAGAAGACAGAGGGTGGTGGTTGATGGGAAATGTTCAGAATGGAGTACAGTCACAAGTGGAGTACCACAAGGATCTGTTCTGGGGCCGTTGCTGTTTGTCATTTTTATCAATGACCTAGAGGAAGGCGCAGAAGGGTGGGTGAGTAAATTTGCAGATGATACTAAAGTCGGTGGTGTTGTCGATAGTGTGGAAGGATGTAGCAGGTTACAGAGGGATATAGATAAGCTGCAGAGCTGGGCTGAGAGGTGGCAAATGGAGTTTAATGTAGAGAAGTGTGAGGTGATTCACTTTGGAAGGAATAACAGGAATGCGGAATATTTGGCTAATGGTAAAGTTCTTGAAAGTGTGGATGAGCAGAGGGAGCTAGGTGTCCATGTACATAGATCCCTGAAAGTTGCCACCCAGGTTGATAGGGTTGTGAAGAAGGCCTATGGAGTGTTGGCCTTTATTGGTAGAGGGATTGAGTTCCGGAGTCGGGAGGTCATGTTGCAGCTGTACAGAACTCTGGTACGGCCGCATTTGGAGTATTGCGTACAGTTCTGGTCACCGCATTATAGGAAGGACGTGGAGGCTTTGGAGCGGGTGCAGAGGAGATTTACCAGGATGTTGCCTGGTATGGAGGGAAAATCTTATGAGGAAAGGCTGATGGACTTGAGGTTGTTTTCGTTGGAGAGAAGAAGGTTAAGAGGAGACTTAATAGAGGCATACAAAATGATCAGGGGGTTGGATAGGGTGGACAGTGAGAGCCTTCTCCCGCGGATGGAAATGGCTGGCATGAGGGAACATAACTTTAAACTGAGGGGTAATAGATATAGGACAGAGGTCAGAGGTAGGTTCTTTACGCAAAGAGTAGTGAGGCCATGGAATGCCCTACATGCTACAGTAGTGAACTCGCCAACATTGAGGGCATTTAAAAGTTTATTGGATAAACATATGGATGATAATGGCATAGTGTAGGTTAGATGGCTTTTGTTTTGGTGCAACATCGTGGGCCGAAGGGCCTGTACTGCGCTGTATCGTTCTATGTTCTATGTTCTATTACCTTGTGAGAAAAGATTTGAAATGTTAAGGAGTAAACAAATGAACTGTCATGTTGATGCCTCATCGATTTGGTGGCCATTGGGGTACCAGTTGAATTATGCAAGATGTGCGATACCAAACCAGTGTTGAACATTTGTAACACGTCCCAGATGAGTGAACAAAATTGAAGAGGTTTCATTGGGAATTCAGAATGTATAAAGTCATGTTTTTCCTGTTGAAGTTCCAGTATTCAGTCCTCAGTCCTTACTTTAGGTCTAGTTCTTTTGTAGTTTTCACAGCAGAACCTATATGAGTTTTTTGTCTAGGATATGGAGACATGCGTCTCTAAAATCAGAAACTGCGTCTCCACAGAAATACTAATATTACAGAAGTTAAGATTGTACAGCTATACCAGTCAGATGTGTGCTCTGCCCAAAGGCAGGTCCTTGGTTCATTGTCTGCTGATCCTTCATCCTGAACTATTTTCTTGTCAGTGGTGTTTTGTCATTACCCTCCTCTCTCAGGGGCAGGTACCCTCCTCTCTCAGGGGCAGGTACGCTTCTCTCTCAGGGGCAGGTACGCTTCTCTCTCAGGGGCAGGTACCCTCTTCTCTCAGGGACAGGTACCCTCCTCTCTCAGGGGCAAGTACGCTTCTCGCTCAGGGGCAGGTACGCTTCTCCCTCAGGGGCAGGTACCCTCCTCTCTCAGGGGCAGGTACCCTGCTCTCTCAGGGGCAGGTACCCTCATCTCTCAGGGGCAGGTACCCTCCTCTCTCAGGGGCAGGTACCATCCTCTCTCAGGGTCAGGTACCCTCCTCTCTCAGGGGCAGGTACCCTCCTCTCTCAGGGGCAGGTACCCTCCTCTGTCAGGAGCAGGGACCTTCCTCTCTCAGGGGCATGACCAACATCTACTTCAACCAGGACAGGAATTGAACCCACACTATTGGAGTTATTCTGAATCATATGCTTGCCGTCTGAGATAACTACCCCCACTGGGCAGACATCAACTGTTATAAATATGTCATTTAAATTTACAATTTAGAAGTTGACATCATAGTTCCCAGTGCAGAAGGTGAAGTTATACAGGATCAGAGGGTCCTGAATGGATAGTAACTCTAGAGCTGAATGTTCATCACTCTGACTTACCAGCAGGTTAACACCTTGTTTCCAGGGGAAGTTAAGACAACCACTTCAACTACTGCGTAAAGACAACGTCGTATCTCTGCTGCTAATTTCTAGCTTTCTAAAAAGCCTAATTTTAAATTAATCTGAGCAAGTTTTATCAATCTCAGGCATTGAACTCAATTACAAATTTAGAATCAGCAAGTATGGTAGTTGTCTCTCCACCTCACTCTCATGCATTCATAGAATTTACAGTGCAGAAGGCCATTTGGCCCATCGAGTCTACACCTGTCCCTGAAAGAGCACCCTACCTAAGCCCACACCTCCACCCTATCCCGCTAACCCAGCGACCCTACCTAACTTTTTGGACACTACTGGGCAACATAGTGTGACCAATCCGCCTAACCTGCACATATTTGGACTGTGGGAGGAAACCGGAGCGCCCGGAGGAAACCGGAGCACCCGGAGGAAACCCACGCAGACACGGGGAGAACGTGCAGACTCCGCACAGACAGTGACCCAAGCCGGGAGTCGAGCCCAGGCCCCTGGCGCTGTGAAGCAACTGTGCTAACCACTGTGCCGCCGTGCCGGCCACAACTCCTTTAAAATACTCCTTAAAGTCTTACACTTCAACCAAGATTTTGGTCCCTTGGCCTTTAAATCTCCTTATGTAGCCCGGTGTCATATTATGTTTTCTAATGTCCCCGGGATGTTTTATCATATTAAAGGTGCTCTATAAATACAAGGTGTTGTTGTTGTTCTAATGTTGCATTTCCAGTGACATAGCCAAACGGCCTCTGAATCCTTTATTATTTACTCTATCAATTAATGCTATCTACCAATTATTGAAGTACTCAATGTTTAGCTGCTGCCAACTGTAATTCTAAAGCCTTTCTCACACATTGGACGGAATTCTCTGTTAGCAGCAAGCCTTTGAGTGAGGTACACCACCACGTCTATAATAACCAGTAGGGACAATAAACCAACGGCAAGGTATTGCTTGTGACAGTGAAGATCCACTGTCGACATAAACATTTATCACAAGGTCCTTCCAAACAAACACAAAGATACATCGTAAGGTTCAGTCACAATGGGATCATGACTGCTGCCCAGTTAAGATAAACATTTATCAACATATACTTCAACACAAACCAGTTTTACTGCATTGCTTGATTCGCCGAACAACATGTTAAGATTGATTGTACACAGGTACATAGATGCCAACTGCTGGGACTTTGAGCCAACAGTCGGAGTGTCTAACCTAATATTCTTGAGGGAATGATGTAAAATATTCAATCTGGGTGGTGAAACATAAATGCCAAATTTTGCTTGTGTTTTAGGTAAGACTTGGAACACCAACAGCCTTGGGGATTAGTAGTAAGAACCAGAGAATCACTTTGGAGTGATTCCAATGTTGGTGTATGTATTACATTGAGGTAAAGCCACTTTTAATGTCCTGGTGCACAATCATTAATTTTATTCACAGTAAGGCGAAAGTGAGTGAAACAAAACATACCAACGAATCTTATCATACAAGTGTTTCCTTGGCTTGTTATGATAAATATGTTGGATACTTTGAATTCCTGAGGCATCAGTGAGCCATCAGCTGGATTCTTCTCTCATGAGGAAGCTGTATGGCTGGTTCTACATTGACGATACATTCTAATGTTAGGGTAAAAGCTATTAACATTCCTTTCATTAATTTCCTAATGGCTTCCAGTCAAGTGATTCATTCAACCCTCATGAAAGCTAAAGCTTGAACGATCAGAGGGAGGCGCTATTGTATGGTTGGAAGTTTGTTGATGGAGCTTCAACAGTAAGAAGGAGCTAGACCATGCCATATTAGGAGACTGCCCCACAGACTAGTGAAGCAATAACATGAAACAGAAACACTCATTGCTGATGTCCCAGACACCACCTTCATCATCACTGGGCATGTACTTTCCCACTGGCAGAATAGATCTAGCAGAAGTGGCGGCACAGCAGTATACAGTTGGGAGAGAGATGCCCTGGGAATCCTCAACATCAACTCTGGGCACCATGACGGCTTATTGCATTAGATCAAAAATGGGCAAGAAAACTTCCTGCTGATTACCACATACCCATCCCCCTCCTACTCCAATTATCAGCACTCTCCATGCTGAACACCACTTGGAGACATCAAAAAATTATCCAGCACGTTAAAAAAATGGAAACAAATGGCTGCTACCACTTAAAGTGAACGGCACAGTCGTCCAATTGAAGTTAGACACTGGTGTCAAAGCCAATTTAATCAACATCACTGATTTTAAAAATCTCAAAATTCAGCCGATTAAAGAAATCACAAAAGAGATAATGGTTCAAGCATTCAATGTTATGGTGCTTGTGACCTGAGTGTGGTGGTGAAGAACACAGTTTATTCTGTCCCACTCTGTATCAAGGGCTTGGATTCATTATTAGCTGATCGGTCCTGTGAAGAATTAGGTCGAGCGCACTTGGTATATAGCATCCACAAAGGATTGGATCAACACTCCAACAATTCTGAGAACATTTTCAGCAAATTCAGCGATGTGTTCGCAGATTTTGGTACACTACCATTCACCTACAAGATAGAACTCAAAGAGGATGCAAAACCTGTGATACATGCACCAAGAAGAGTAACTGTATCTCTTTGGGATCGCCTCAAAAAGGAGCTAGACAAAATGACAAAATTAAAAGTAATCAGAAAGATAGAAGAACCTACCGATTCGGTAAATTCCATGGTTTGTGTAAAGGAAAAGAATGGTGATATTTGCATTTGTATGGATCCCAAAGGTCTTAATGAGAATATCAAAAGAGAACACTACCAAATACCAAAGCATGAGGAAATCACATCTGAGGTGGCTGCTGCACAATTCTTTACGAAACTTGACGCATCTCAATGTTTCTGGAAACTAAAGCTAGAGGAACAAAATACTGCACTTTTAATACGCCATTTGGACAGCATTGCTTTGTGAGAATGCCGTTTGGCATAATATTGGCATCAGAAATTTTTCACCGTGCCATGGAGCACATAATCGAAAGCATCAAATCTGTACATGTGTACGTGGATGATATCATCATTTGGAGCTCAGCCATAGAAGAGCACAATACGAGGTTGCTTAAAGTTCTAACGGAGTCTGTGCAGAGTCTGCACGTTCTCCCTGTGTGTGCGTGGGTTTCCTCCGGGTGCTCCGGTTTCCTCCCACAGTCCAAAGATGTGCAGGTTCGGTGGATTGGACTTGCTAAATTACCCTTAGTGACCAAAAAGGTTGAGTGGGGTTATTGGTTTATGGGGATAGGCTGGGTGTGTGGGCTTGTATAGGGTGCCCTTTCCAAGGGCCGGTGCAGACTCGATGGGCCAAACGGCCTCCTTCTGCACTGTAAATTCTATGATTCTAACGAGCGTCAGGAGAAATGGGCTGAAGCTCAACAAGCAAAATTGCCAATTTGGAGTAACTGAGGTCACATTCCTAGGTGACAAGCTCTCATCGCATGGCATTGAACCTGAGAAGGACAAAATCCAAGGAATTGTCAACATGCCAAAACCACACGACAAGAAAGCCATCTTAAGAGTGATGGGTATGATCAATTTTATAGGGAAATTCATTCCAAGCCTGTCAGCAAAAACAACACATCTGTGTGATCTCCTGCACAAGTCAACAGATTTCACTTGCACTGAGCAACATGTGCGAGAGTGGAAGAAGCTCAAGACTTCACTGACCACAACGCCAGTTCTCCCATTTTATGGCCTATCTAAGCAGATTAAAGTGTCAACAGACACGTCAAAAGATAGTCTAGGAGCAGTTCTTCTGCAACTCGAGCATTACGATTTTCATGCTGTAAACTTCAATGACTCTATGATTGGAAACCAGTCACATCACGATCCATGATGACAACAGAGCAGAGATACAGTAAAATGATAGTGTAGATTTATTTGTTCTCAAGGGCAGCACGGTAGCATTGTGGATAGCACAATTGCTTCACAGCTCCAGGGTCCCAGGTTCGATTCCGGCTTGGGTCACTGTCTGCACGTCCTCCCCGTGTCTGCGTGGGTTTCCTCCGGGTGCTCCGGTTTCCTCCCACAGTCCAAAGATGTGCGGGTTAGGTGAATTGGCCAATGATAAATTGCCCTTAATGTCCAAATTGCCCTTGGTGTTGGGTGGAAGTGTTGAGTTTGGGTAGGGTGCTCTTTCCAAGAGCCGGTGCAGACTCAAAGGGCCGAATGTAAATTCAATGATAATCTATGATTAATCTAGGACAAAGGTTCGGCACAACATCGTGGGCCGAAGGGCCTGTTCTGTGCTGTATTTTTCTATGTTCTATTTTTCTATACACTCAAATCGAAAAAGAATGCTTAGGTTTAGTTGTAGGCTTGGAGAAATTTCACGGTTACGTGTATGGGCTTCCAACTTTCACAGTTGAGACAGATCATCGTCCTTTGGTTAACATCATCAACAAGAATCTCAATCAGATGTTTCCGCGCATTCATAGGTTGATGATGAAGTTACAACGCTATGACGTCTCTCACGTCCATACGGCATGCAAATATTTGTTCTTAGCAGGTGCATTATCATGAGCGCGATTCAAAATATTAGTAGTGAAATTGCTGAAGATGTAGATCTGCATGTCAATCTTATTTCCACACCACTACCAGTATCAGATATGAAACAACGTGAGATCCAAGAAGAGACCAGGAAGGATCAAACTCTTCAAGAGGTGATGAATAACATCAACTCACACTGGCCCAGAGGTCAATATATGGAGTTCTACAATATAAGATCTGAACTCAGTATCATTAATGGAGTGGTACTTCATTTGAACACTATAGTTGTACCTTAGTCTCTTCACAAGGAAGTACTTAAGAGGATACATGAACGACATCTTGGGACTGAGAAGTGTAAACCGAGAGCTTGTGACTCTGTTTACTGGACAGGTTTAACCAGGATATTGACAGGATGGTCAGTTGTTGTGACACACGCCAGACGCTTCGTTGCAAGCAAACAAGAGAACCTATGCAAATATCTGATTTACCTACAGAAAGTAGCTGTGGAACTCTTTCACCTATGAGGGAAAGATTATTTAATGATCGTAGGCTATTTTTCAAACTATCCCGAAATGGTCTACTGTCAAGCATAATGGCAAGCAGTGTAATACTGCATACCACGTCAATTTTTGCTAGACACGGAATTCCTCAAGTCCTTGTGAGTGACAACAGTCCTTGTTTTAACTATGAAGAGTGGCACCACTTCGCAGTCACGTATGATTTCAATCACGCCACGTGGAATCCGTTGCACCCACAAGCCAATGGCAAAGCCTAGAAAGATGTACATATTGTCAAGCAATTGTTGAAGAAGGCAATGGACAACTAATCTTATCCATATCTCGCAATATTGAGTTACAGAGCGCCAACATTGTCACATGGTACATCGCCAGCAGAGTTACTCATGAATAGAAGGTACCACACTTCCACGCTTGGAAAAGAAGGAGCAGAATGCAGCGATACTGCAGGATTAGCAAAACATTACAGCAAAACAAAGGCAGTTCTATGATAGAATGTCTAGATCATTACAGCCGCTGAGTAGTGATGGCATTGTGAGAACAGAAGATTGGGCAATTGGTCAAGAAAAGCCATTGTTCTTGAGGAAGTAGCACCTCATTCCTGTAATGTACAGACAGAGGACGGGTTGGTTTTAAGAAGAAATCGCCGCACACTCTTGAAAACCAGAGAAGACTTTCACAACATCAGAATCAATGCAGGCTGCAGTGTCCGATAGTTCAGCAGTTCCGGAGCATGAGAATGCCATGGAGAACATTGAACCTACAAGTTCTGAGCAGCAAGGTCAAACTTTGAGAAGATCAATCAGAGTCAGAAGAAAACCTGATCAACTCAATTTGTAGATTTGGACTAGTTGTACATACTATGCTTGCTGTTCTTGTAGATATATATATATATTTGTTAAACCAGTTTTTAAAGTTTTAAAGAAAAAATAATAATATAAGGAATAATATAATATAAAAATAATGAAGGAATAAATGAATATATTATCATCAGGGTATTTACATGTTAGACTCACAGGCTAATAATATCATATGTAAATATCCTGATGATAATATATTAATTTCCTACATTGACTCCTACATTAGACTCCTATTTATTGACTACAGCTCCGCCTTCAACACCATAATCCCAGCCCAAGCTCATATCAAAGCTCCAAAACCTAGGACTTGGCTCCCCACTCTGCAACTGGATCCTCGATTTTCTGACCAACAGACCACACTCAGTAAGAATGAACAACAACACCTCCTCCACAATAGTCCTCAACACCGGCGCCCCGCAAGGCTGCGTACTTAGCCCCCTACTCTACTCCCTGTACACACACGACTGCGTGGCAAAACTTGGTTCCAACTCCATCTACAATTTTGCTGATGATACGAGCATAGTGGGCCGGATCTCGAATAACGATGAGTCCAAATACAGGAGGGAGATAGAGAACCTAGTGGAGTGGTGTAGCGACAACAATCTCTCCCTCAATGCCAGCAAAACTAAAGAGCTGGTAATTGACTTCAGGAAGCAAAGTACTGTACACACCCCTGTCAGCATCAACAGGGCCAAGGTGGAGATGGTTAGCAGTTTCAAATTCCTAGGGGTGCACATCTCCAAAAATCTGTCCTGGTCCACCCACGTCGACGCTACCACCAAGAAAGCACAACAGCGCCTATACTTCCTCAGGAAAATAAGGAAATTCGGCATGTCCACATTGACTCTTACCAACTTTTACAGATGCACCATAGAAAGCATCCGATCAGGCTGCATCACAGCCTGGTATGGCAACTGCTCGGCCCAGGACCGTAAGAAACTTCAGAGAGTCGTGAACACCACCCAGTCCATCACACAAATCTGCCTCCCATCCATTGACTCCATCTACACCTCACGCTGCCTGGGGAAAGCGGGCAGTATAATCAAAGATCCCTCCCATCCGGCCTACTCACTCTTCCAACTTCTTCCATCGGGCAGGAGATACAGAAGTCTAAGAACACACACAAACAGACTCAAAAACAGCTTCTTCCCCACTGTCACCAGACTCCTAAATGACCCTCTTATGGACTGACTTCATTAACACTCCACCCTGTATGCTTCATCCGATGCCAGTGCTTATGTAGTTACATTGTATATGTTGTGTTGCCCTATTATGTATTTTCTTTTATTCCCTTTTCTTCTCATGTACTTAATGATCTGTTGAGCTGCTCGCAGAAAAATACTTTTCACTGTACCTCAGTACACGTGACAATAAACAAATCCAATCCAATTTATTCCTTCAAAGGAAAGGGGATATTGAGATGGCATGGTTCTGTTGTAATTCACCGACTGACCACTAGGAGTCTCATTAGTATATAAGTGAATGTTAGAGTCAGGTGACTTCAGGCTGACTAGTGAGCTGGGAGAGAGGTTGCTTGTGCATGTTCATACTGTTATTCATCTGTTGTTTTGTATATATTTGATCCACAGTTGATGTTAATAAATCATTTACGGCTTTAGCTACAAGTGTTCTTGTAATATAAATCAGGCCATCGACAAGAACATTACAATGGCCTGGCATATCCCCCAATTTACCATTATCACCAAGCCAGGGGATCAACCCTGGTTCAATGAAGAGTGCAGGAGAGCATGCCTGGAGCCACATCAGGCATACCTAAAAATGAGGTGTCAACCTGGTGAAGCTACAACACAGGACTACTTGTGTGCCATAAAATATAAGCAGCATTGAGGGCAGCACGGTAGCACAAGTGGATAGCACTGTGGCTTCACAGCGCCAGGGTCCCAGGTTCGATTCCCTACTGGGTCACTGTCTGTGCGGAGTCTGCACGTTCTCCCTGTATCTGCGTGTGTTTCCTCCGGGTGCTCCGGTTTCCTCCCACAGTCCAAAGACATGCAAGTTAGGTTGATTGGCCATGATAAATTGCCCTTGGTGACCAAAAAGGTTAGGAGGGGTTATTGGGTTACGGGGATAGGGTGGAAGTGAGGAATTAAGTGGGTCGGTGCAGACTCGATGGGCCGAATGGCCTCCTTCTGCACTGTCTGTTCTATGTTCTATGTTCATTCCACAACCAGTCCTGCCACATCCAGTTGTGAATAGTTGTGGACAATCAAACAACACACTGGAGGAGGAGGCTCAGTAAATATCCCAATCCTCAATGATGGAGGAGCCCAGCATATCGGTGCAAACGTCAATCTCGGCCTCATTAGAGATATTAGTCTTCAGCCAATTCAATTCACTCTGCACAATATCAAGAAATGGCTGAAGGCACTAGGTACTACAAAGACTATGACCCCTGACAATATCCCGACAATAGTACTGAAGACTCGTGCTCCAGAACTGGTTGTCCCTCTAGCCAAGCTGTTCCAGGACAGCTACAATACTGGCATCTACCCGTAAATGTGGAATATTGACCAGGTATGTCCTGTACACAAGAAACAGGACAAATCCAACACCAATTAACGTCCCTTTAGTCTACTCTCGATCATCACTAAAGTGATGGAAGGTATCACCAATAGTGCTTTCAAGCAGCACTTGTTTAGCAACAACCTACTCAGTGATGCTCAGTTTAGGTTCTCCCAGGATCACTCAAACCCTCACATCATTGACTCGGTTCAAATATGGACAAAAGAGTGGAACTCCAAAGGTGAGGTAGAGTGACTGTGCTTGACATTAAGACAGTATTTGACCAAGTATGGCATCAAGGATCTCTGGCAACACTGCAGTCAATCGGGGGGAAACTCCCTCCTGATTGGAGTCATACCTGGCACAACGGATGATGGTTGTGGTGGTTGGAGGTCAAAAGTCTCAGCTCCAGGACATCACCGCAGGAATTCCTCAGGGTGATATCCAAGGTCCAATCATCTTCAGCTGATTTATCAATGATCTTCCTTCCATCAGAATGTAGAAGTGGGGATGTTTGCAGATGACTGCACAATGTTCAGCACCATTTGTGACTCCTCAGATATGAAGCAGTCCACATGCAATTGCAGCAACATCTGGACAATATCCAGGCTTGGGCTGACAAGTGCCAAGTTACATTTGTGCCACACAAATGCCAGGCAATGACCATCTCCTACAAGATAGGATTTAACAATCACCACATGACATTCAATGGCATTACCATCACTGAATTCCTCACTATCAATATCCTGGAAGTTACCATTGATCAGAAACTGAACTGGACTAGCCATATTAATACTGTGGCTACAAGAGCAGGTCAAAGTCCAGGATTCCTGCTGCGAGTAACTCACCTCCTGACCCCTCCCCCTCTCCAAAGCCTGTCCACCATCTACAACGTACAAGACAGGAGTGTGATGGAATGCTCTCCTCTTGCCTGGATAAGTGCAGCTCCAACAACACTCAAGAAGCTTGACACCATCCAGGACAAAACAGCCTGCTTGATCCATAGAATCATAGAATTTACAGTGTAGAAGGATTGCTACCCTTTCCACAAACATTCAAACCCTCCACCACCAATGAAGAGTGGCATCTGTGTGCACCATCCACAAGATGCTCTGCAGGATCTCACCAAGGTTCCTTAGGCAGTGCCTTTCAATCCCACAACCACTACCATCTAGAAGGACAAGAGCAGCAGATACCTGGGAACCCCACCACCTGGAGGTTCCCCTCCAAGTCACTCACCATCCTGACTTGGAAATGTATCTCAGTTCCTTCACTGTCGCTGGGTCAAAATCCTGGAATTCCCTCCCTAACAGCACTGTGGGTGTACGTACACCTCAGGAACTGCAGTGGTTCAAGTGGGCAACTCACCACAACCTGTTGACGGGCAACTAGGGATGGGGAATAAATGCTGGATTAACCAGCAACACCCACATCCTTCAAATTAATTTTAAGAAAGTAATCCCTATTTTTAGACTCCATCCTTCTTGCAATGAAGGCCAACATTCCATTTGCCTTCTTAATTGTACATCTTGTACCTGCACACTGAGTTTTTGTGATTCATGCACAAGGATGCCCAGACCACTTTGCCACTTTGTACGGCAGCATGTTGCACTCCTCCCACCAACCCCCCCCCCCCCCCCCCCCCCCCCCCAAACCTACCCCATCAGCGCAAACTTCACCTTCTCCGGGGTCAGAAACTCCGGCAGGTCCCCCTGCCATGCCGAGGCACAGGGTGGAGAAGCTGACCTCTACCCCAACAAGAGCCGCCGCGTATTTAGGAAATTAGATGCCTTTAGAGGGTTTTGCCAATTGAAACTGGATGAAACCAGCAGAAAGTTATGCACTTTCAACATTCCATATGGAAGATGCTGTTTTAATCGAATACCTTTTGGTATAATATCAACCTCAGAGATATTTCAGCGAGCAATGGAACAAATGATAGAAGGTACTGAAGGTGTCAGAGTCTACGTTGATGGTATAATTATATGGTCAGCAACTCATGAGGAACACAACGCAAGACTTCTTCAAGTAATGCAAAGAATGGAGAAGTTTGGTTTGAAACTCAATCGAACCAAACGTCAATATGGTATATCCAAAATCACATTCTTGGGTGACCAGATTTCAGCTCAAGGTGTGCAGCCAGATCCGAGAAGGTTGCAGCAATCAACAAAATGTCATCACTCAAAGACAAGAAAGCGGTTCTTAGACTGCTAGGCATCGTGAACTTTCTGGGAAAGTTCATTCCGAACTTGTCATCAAGTACAACAGTTCTCAGACAGCTGATACAAAAAAATGTTCTATTCACATGGACGGAAGAACACAAAAGGAGTGGGCTGACTTAAACACAGCACTTACAATAATACCAGTTCTGTCATCCTTTAATCCTATGAGTGAAACATAGATATCAACAGATGCAAGTAAGCTATGCTGCTTCAGAAAACATCTGATGGGCAATGCTAACCGATAGTCTACGCATCAAGAGCGATGACAGCGCTATGCGCAAATCGAAAAAGAATGTCTACGTCTTCTCACAGGAATGGATAGAATATATATACGGGTTACCAACCTTTACTGTCAAAACGGATCATCGTCCTCTTGTATCAATCATCAAGAAACATTTGAATGACATGTCACCAATGTATAATAATGAAACTTCAACGTTATGACTTCAAGCTTGTACATACACCTGATAAGGACCTTGTGGTAGCTGATGCACTGTCGTGTGCAACTGAAGAAGATACTGGGATGAACGACATAGTCCAGGCAGTAGAAGCCTTTTCACAAAAGTACGATTTTCAGCATATTACTTCAAGACCATTACATCCACAATCGAATGGGAAAGCTCAAAAGGTGTTCACATAGCAAAGCAACTGTTAAAGAAATTGTTGGATTCAGGAAGCGATCCATTCTTAGCTCTACTCAGCTACAGAGATAGACCATTAGCTACAGGCTTGTCACCAGCTCAATTACTAACGAATTGACAGCTACGTACAACATTACCATATTTACCAATAGCAGACCCTGATCATGATGATGCTGTGAAGAAAATGAAGCAGGACAAGCAATCTCAACAGCAGTACTTCAACAGGACAGCAAGGGATCTAGCAACGCTAGAACCAGGTGATAATGTATGGGTACAGGTTCCATGAAGGATGGTCCTGCATGGCACGTGTGATTCACCAGGCAGCTCCACACTCGTATATCGTTCTGACAAATTAAGGTTCTATCCTACGATGGAATCGTAGATTGTTTCTCAAAGTGAAGACAGCTCAACCTGTATTTCCACACATAGAGTTTAATACGGAGCTACTCAAGTCAACTTCTATAGCATAACAGTGAGATGTTGTCACACCAGAAAAGACAAAGACATCTGCTGAAATACCACAATTGAGAAGTTCCACGCACATCAAATAGAAGGCGGACAGATCCAACTCGTGAACTGTAAAAAAAAAATTGTTAACAATTAACAATAATCATTCACATGTATAGAACATACATTGCTTTTCATGTATACATGTTTGAAGTGTCCAAACATCTTCAAAGGAAGGGGGATGTAATGGGAGATACGGGTTAACAATTTCATGTAAATATTTCTTACCACCAGATGGTGATCAAGAGCAGTCACAGTCACATATACATCACGTGACGATCCTTGATTCTAGAAGAAGGTGCTTAGGCATGAGATAGAGTAGTTGTGTATCTGAGAGTACTGTAGTTAGAGTTATAGCGTAGTTTAATTTAGCAACCTTATACTTAGGAACACATTAAAATCTTGTTTAAGCAGTGTTAATAAATCAGCTTTGTTAATTTACTTAGCTTAATGTTCTTTGTTCAACACTGCACATTCAAGACATCCAGACAAAGAAAACAGAGAACATCACAGTTTTACAAGTACATTAAGGGGTAAGTGTAAAAGAATAACTAAGGAAAGAGCAGGGCCCATTAAGGACCACAGTGGTAATTTGTATGTGGAGCCGGAGGACATAGGTAGGGTTCTAAATTAATACTTTATGTTGATGTTCACTAGCGAGAGGGACGGAATGTGTATAGAAATCAGGGAGAAGGGCTGTTATGAATTTAAAAAGATGAGCATGGGCAGAGAGGAGGTTCTGAGTGGTCTGGCATGCTTAACTGTAGACAAATCTGCAGGACCAGATAAAATGTATCTTAGGCTGTTCAGGGCTGTTGAGAGAAGAAATAGCAGGGGTGCTTGCATTAATTTTCAATTCCTCTCTGGCCACTGGAAGATAGCCAATGTGGTCCCACTATTCAAGAGGGAAAAAAGGGATAAACCAGGAAACTACAGGCAAGTCAGTCTAGCCTCAGTGGTGGGAAAATTATTGGGAGTAATTCTGAGACCGAATTAATCTGCATTTGGAAAGGCAAGGGATTAATTAAGAACAGTCAGCATGGGTTTGTTAAGGGGCGGTCATGGCTGACCAACTTGATTGAATTTTTCAAAGAGGTGACCAGGTGTGTAGATGAGGGTAATGTATTTGACATAGTCTACTTGGACTTCAGCAAAGCTTTTGATAAGGT
Source organism: Scyliorhinus torazame (assembly GCF_047496885.1). Lineage (NCBI taxonomy): Eukaryota > Metazoa > Chordata > Chondrichthyes > Carcharhiniformes > Scyliorhinidae > Scyliorhinus > Scyliorhinus torazame. The sequence goes on from NW_027308840.1 coordinate 22,393, forward strand.
CCCACGTGGGAGATTGACAGCGAAGGTAAGAGCCCATGGAATCCAAGGAAATTTGGCAAATTGGATCCAGAATTGGCTGAGTGGCAGGAATCAGAGGGTGATGGTTCTTCTAACTGGGAACCTGTGTCCAGTGGGATCAGTGTTGGGGTCTTTGCTGTTTGTGGTTTATGTTAATTTTTTTTTCAATTTCCAATTAAGGGCAACCACCCTACCCTGCACATCTTTGAGTTATGGAAGTGAGACCCACGCAGACACCGGGATAATGTGCAAACTCCACATGGATAGTGACCCGGGGCTGGGATCAAACCCAGGTCCTCGCTGCCGTGAGGCAGCAGTGCTAACCACTGCGACACTGTGTCGCCCGTGGTCTATTTAAATGATTTCAACATGAATATAGGAACACAGGGTCAACATGTTCCAATCAAAAAAAAGGTTGGGTCCAACAAAACCAGTGAGCCCTGGAAATCAAGTGATATACATCAATGGATAGGGAGAAAATGGGAGGCTTATGCCAGATACCAAGGGCTCAAAATAACAGAAGCCCTAGAGGGGTATAGAATGTGCAAAAAATTACTTAAAAAGGGAACTAGGAGAGGAAAAAGGGGACATGAAAGGATACTATAGTAATTTCACAGATGATACAAAAGTTGGTTGGGTGGTAAATAGTGAGCAGGATAGCCTTAGATTACTGGAGGATATAGATGGGCTGGTCAGATGGGCTGATTATTGGCTAATTAAATTCAATCCGGATACATGCGAGGTGATGCACTTGGGCGGCACAGAAAAGGCAAGGGAATACATGATAAACGGCAGGACCCTGGGAAGCACCGAGGATCAGAGGGACCTTGGTGTTAATGTACACCGTCTTCAGGTGGCTGGACAAGTGGATACAGTGGTTAAGAAGGCACATGGTGTACTTGCATTTTTAGCCGAGGCGTAGAACTAAAGTGCAGGGAAGTTATACTGGAACTGTATAAAACATTGATTAGGCCAGAACTACAGCATTGCGTGCAGTTCCTCAATCCACATTATAGGAGGGATGTGATAGCACTGGAAAGGGTGCAGTGGAGATTTACCATGATGTTGCCAGGGCTGGAGAGTTTTAGATATGAAATGAGATTGGATAGACTTAGATTGTTTTCCTTGGAGCAGAGGGGACTGAGCGGGGGCATGATTGAGATATATAAAATTATGAGGTTGATGTACCGCCAATTACCACGAGACAAGAATGATGAAACAATCGAGGCTTTATTGCACAAGATGTTGTGCCTCCTGCAGCTGGAACCAGAATGAGAGCAGCGCAGGAGAGCTTACACTTTTATACGCCGCCTGTTGGGAGGAGCCAGCAGTCAGTGATTTACCGTTGTACCTGTAATGCAGGGGCAGCACCGTAATACATGCAATGTTACTGGTGGTATTTACCACATTCACCCCCTGTTTAAAAAAGAGTCCGGCGGGGGTGAAGAAAACATTACAGATTGAGTCTGTCGGGGGCTCTGACTCTCCGCTGCAATCGCCTCAGTCCTGGGGGTGATGTGGGCACCGTCGTGGTCATCTGTGACTCTGGGAGCGTGTTGTCCTCTGCTTCGTCACCCCTGAGTGGATCCAGTGAGGGGACGGATCCTGCTGGGGTGGGGCTGCGATGAGGTTCGCTGGTGGGAGGGTGGGTGGCGCAGGGGTGAATGAGGCAACCGGGGGGGGGAAGGAGCGATATCAGGTCGGGGGTTGTGGGTGGGGACCCAGCGGGTGCCAGGTCCCGGAGGGAGACTGTCCTGTCGCCCGTCGGGGTGTGCCACGTAGGCCTACTGCGGGTTTGCATGGAGGAGGTGGACTTTCTCAACCAAGGGATCCGATTTATGGCTCCGCACATGCTTCCGGAAGAGGATGGGCCCAGGAACTGTCAGCCATGTTGGCAGCAAGACCCCGGAGGTGGGCTTCCTGGGGAAGGCAAACAGAGGTTCGTGAGGGGTCTCATTAGTGGCGGTGCACAGGAGCGACCGGATGGAGTGGAGCGCGCCGGGGAGGACCTCCTGCCAGCGGGAGACCGGGAGATTTCTAGACCAAAGGGCCAGCAGGATGGCCTTCCAGACCGTCCCGTTCTCCCTCTCCACCTGCCTGTTTCCCCAGGGGTTATAGTTGGTCGTCCTGCACGAGGCGATGCCTTTGCTGAGCAGGAACTGACGCAGCTCATCACTCATGAAGGAGGATCCCCAATCGCTGTGGATGTAGGTGGGGAAACCGAACACGGTGAAGATGCTGTGCAGGGCTTTGATGACTGTGTAGAAGGCATGGGATGGCGAATGGGAAACGGGAGTATTCATCAATTATGTTGAGGAAGTATACGTTGCGGTGGGTGGAGGGAAGGGGCCCTTTGAAGTCCATGCTGAGCCACTCAAAGGGGCAGGAGGCCTTCACCAGGTGCACTCTATCTGGCCGGTAGAAGTGCGGTTTGCACTCTGCGCAGACTTGGCAGTCTCTAGTTACGGTCCTGACCGCCTCAATGGAGTCTTGCTGATATTATAAAATAGTTCAAAAAAGAAAAGGAAGTTATTGGAAACTAATATCAGGGACAAAACAACTTTTATTTGTGAATGTATGGGTTAATTAAGAGCCAGCACAAACTCTGCATGAGTGGCAGCAGTCTATGCTGCCCACTTTTTTGGCAACAACAGGGGCACTGGATGAAGTGTGGGGGGAAGGCTGTCATACTGGGACTGGACAGCAGACTCAAGGAGCCACTGCCAGTCCTCCGTCGCGGCGATTCAACAATCCTAGTAATTGATTGAAAGATAGTTTGGTGGACTGCTGCATCACCCTGCAACCCCCATTGAATACTGAAGCTCGCAGGCATGGTAGCAACAGTCCGAGTTTACATGGCAGCACTCGGATGTTTGGTGGAAGCTGCTTATGCTGCAGTGGAAGCCGAGACATGGGCCCCATGCCCTGGCACACTTTGTGTCCACTGTCTCACAACATACAGAACCTATCTTCAATCTGTTCCCTCCAATCTATTCCCTACAATAAACACAGTGTCAGTGTCTGAATTGATGGTTGCAAGCATGCAGTCAAGTGGTCGTGTGACTCCATCATTACAGATTTCTAGGGCTTCCTCCTCTGTCTGACCAGGATATGTGAAAAGTTAAAGGGACAAGGGTACGGTTGGGGTAACAGGAGAGGGGAAAGTAAAACGTGGATAGTTACACCGTCGGCAGCTTGTAAATTGGAAAAGATTGTGGGTCGAGCGGTAGGTAGAATATGAGAACGACAATACTGACATCTTCAACGGCCAATGGCCATGACCTCAGCAATGGCCCTTCCCACAAGTTACTACTGTCCCCTTCTTGGGCGTTAGAACATGCAGTCCCCCTCCAGTTAGTTGCTGTTGTCTGTGGCTGCACCACCTTGCCCTACAAAGGATAGGGAAGTGTGTCGGGGAGTGTTGTGTAATATGGCTGTCATGATTGAATAGCGGCAACGAGCAAGCTGTAAGCTTTGGGTGTGAGGCTTGCAAACTGTTAAGTGTGTGAGAGTGAGATGAAGAACATGAATGTTAGATATGGACCGTAATTCGGTGGTCTTTGGGATTCTCTGTTCCCACCGGCAAGGCAACCTCCAACTGCGGGCTTCCCGATGGCATGGGATGGCTTCAATGGGAAATCCCATTGACAAGTGGCAGGAGTAGAGAATCCCGCTGCCAGCAAACGGCACTGCCGCCAAGAAAAACGCAACTGAGAGATCGGACAATCCAGTCCATGAGGTTGGTTGGCAGGGGTTACTGGTCGATGACTAATGGGCATTGTGGTGAGTTGAGCAATGTCTGAGACTTGCGCTGCAGGGGTGGGATATGGCATTTCAAGATGCATTTACCTTAGCCACTCATGGGAGATCATTGAATTTCTTGCGACACTACAACCAGCACCCGTATAACCTTGATGCGGGCTTTGTCCCATCACCAGGCATTGTTCTTTTTTTTGCACAGCACTATTCTGAATGACCTCAGCACCTTCAACAGCCACAATGAACCTTTCCTTCAAGAGATGTAGGCCAGCTTTAAACAGTGTGAGATTGCTTTACGATGTGCGGGCAATTAGCGATACTGGGCCTCCTGTCCGTGAATGCAGTTATAAACGGAGTTGTCAGTGCTGGCTGCACACAGCAGTCATGCTAATGAGCAGACAACATGAAGATGGCATGATGCCTGCATTGCATTAAACAGGTGTGAGGTAATCGAAAAAATGCAATGCTCTCAGCCTCTGCCGGTGCCTATCCAAGTTTAACCTCTTGCTTGTCCTAGATCCATTGGTTGCATTCTACCGTTGCACCATCTAAACAGAAAACCCTGCGAACATAAAAGTGACCACTAGAGGGTGGTATCTGCTAACTGTTCTGCTGAACAATGAGTCTCCATCTGACAATTGTCTCAACGTTTCCACATCAGCTAGGTTAAAGAGGAAATACCAAGAGGAAAATTAAAAGACCCTTGAGATGGTGATTTGAGAGATTTTAGTTTGAGTAAGTTTAGATTTTTGGACTGGTAAAAGTTTGCTGGCTTTTCTAATAAAGTATCGCCGGGTTCAGTTATCAGGAAGTAGTTACAGAATAGTTGTAATTGAAAGTAATCAGGTTGTTAATTACATTCACTCACCGCTGGGAAATGTTCTGTTCAATTATGCTGAAACTAGTTGTGTGTAAAAGCATCAGATGGAATCAAAGAAGTAAAAACAGCAGCATGGCAGTTCAGGGAATTAAAGGCAAATTACTGGGTGGAATTTTATGCTCTCACGAGCCTCCCCGAGAGTGGGCTGGCAGTTTGGAGAGGGGGTGTGGGAAACATGCCTATGTCCTGGCCCACTTCTGTTTGAATCGTACAATGGAGGGGTAGGAGATGGGCAACCCACTCCCATCCACCTTTGGCCAATTAATGCCCACTTAAAAGTCTCCCCCCACATCCTCTGTATTTTACCACCGGGGGGAGGGGGGCAATTATACGCTGGCATCCAGGCTGTGGGCTCAGGATGTGGGGTCCCTCCTTCTTTGAGTTTAGGCTCACTGTGCCCCACAGGGGGGGGCAATTTAAACAAGCTAGGGTTGCATTTCTTTGAACTTTGGAAGATTAAGGCGCAATTTGATCACGGTTTGAAGGTGAACAGATAATTTAGATAAGGAGAAACTGTTCCCACTGGTTGGGGAGTCTAGGATCCGGGAGGGGAGTTCCTTTTAAACCTTTCAGGAGTGAAATTAGAAAAGTCTTTTACACACAAAGAAGCTTGAAACTCTATTCTATACATGGCAATTGATGCGAGATGAAATGTGATGTGCCATCAATGAACACATGACGAGTGGTGAACGTAACTGAGGCTTTAATAAACTAAACAGAAAGCCTCCTGGCCTCGGATCCCGAACTGAGGCAGCGGCGGAGACTAGCCACCTTTATACCGAGCCCGGGGAGGCGGAGCCAGCAGGCAGTAATTTACCACATTACATATAATACAGTGGCAGTTTACCACAATACACAGATTATATACTACAGTGGTTGGGACCCAGCAGGGACAAGCCCAGGCTAACAATACAACAGTACAATACAATACAGTGGTTTACCACATTCACCCCCTGTTAAAAAAAGAGTCCAGCGGGAGTGAAGTGGACTTAAAGATCAAGTCTGTCGGAAGCTTTGACCTTCCGCCGTGATCGCCTCAGTCCAGGCTGTGGTGTGGGCACCGGTTTCAAGGCCTGCGCGTCCGGGAGCGTGTCGTCCTCTTCTTCACCTAGTAGTTGAGTCGGTGGAGGAGGGGTGCGGTGTGTGGACGGGGGTGGTGGTGATGGCGGCTGGTGGGCCTGCGGGTGCCAGACCTTGAAGTAGCTGGGTAGTGGTGGAGGGAGACGGTTAGGATTGGGGGTGGTGGTGATGGTCGCTGCGGAACCTGCAGGTGCAAAATCCCGAAGGGAGACTGTGTCCTGTCGCCCGTCATGATGTGCCACGTAGCATATTGTTAGATTGGCATGGAGGAGCATGACCTTCTCAACGATGGGATCTGATTGATGACTCCTCGCATGCTTCCGGAGGAGGACAGGCCCTGGGACTGTCAGCCAGGACGGGAGCGAGACCCAGGAGGTGGACTTCCTGGGGAAGGCAAACATACGCTCGTGACGGGTCTCGTTGGTGGCAGTGCACAGGAGCGACCGGATGGAGTGGAGCGCATCGGGAAGGACCTCCTGCTAGCGGGAGACTGGGAGACTTCTAGACCGTAGGGCCAGAAGGACGGCCTTCCAGACCGTCACGTTCTCCCTCTCCACCTGTCCCTTGCCCCGGGGGTTGTAGCTGGTCGTCCTGCTGGTAGCGATACCCTTGCTGAGCACGAACTTACGCAACTCATCGCTCATGAAGGAGGAACCCCGATCGCTATGGATGTAGGTGGGGAACCCGAACAAGGTGAAAAGACTGTGTAGGGCCTTGATGGCAGTGGCAGAGGTCATGTCAGGGCATGGGATGCAAAGGAGAATCTTGAGTATTCGTCAAAATGTTGAGGAAGTACACGTTACGGTCAGTGGAGGGGAGGGGCTCTTTGAAATCGATGCTGAGACGCTCAAAGGGGCGTGAGGCCTTTACCAGATGCGCTCAGTCTGGCCGATAGAAGTGCGGTTTGCACTCTGCGCAGACCTAGCAGTCCCTGGTGACGGTCCTGACCTCCTCGATGGAGTAAGGCAGGTTGCGAGCCTTGATAAAGTGGAAAAAACGGGTGACCCCCGGGTGACAGAGGTCATTGTGGAGGGCCCGGAGTCGGTCTACTTGTGTGCTGGCACATGTACCGCGGGATAGGCATCTGGGTGTTCATTGAGCTTCCCAGGTCGATACAAGATATCGTAGTTGTAGGTGGAGAGCTCGATCCTCCACCTTAGGATATAGTCATTCTTGATTTTGCCCCGCTGTGTATTGTTTAACATGAAGGCAACCGACCATTGGTCAGTGAGGAGAGTAAACCGCCTGCCGGCCAGGTAATGCCTCCAATGTCTCACAGCTTCTACAATGGCTTGGGCTTCCTTTTCGATGGAGGAGTGTCGAATTTCAGAGGCATGGAGGGTACGGGAGAAGAAAGCCACGGGCCTGCCCACCTGGTTGAGGGTAGCGGCCAAAACACAGTCCGACGCATCGCTCTCCACCTGGAACGGAATGGACGCGTCCTCAGCGTGCATCGCGGCTTTGGCAATATCTGCCTTGATGCGGTTGAAGACCATGCGGGCCTCAGCCGTCAGGGGGAAAACGGTGGATTTAATAAGTGGGCCTTGTCCGCATAATTGGGGACCCACTGGGCATTGTAAGAGAAGAACCCCAAGCATCTCTTCAGGGCCTTGGGGCAGTGCGGGAGCGGGAGTTCCAGTCGGGGGTGCATGCGGTCGGAATCGAGCTCTAGGACTCCGTGTTCCACGACGTAGCCGAGGATGGCTAGGCGGGTTGTGCGGAAAACGCATTTTTCTTTATTATAGGTGAGGTTCAGGAGTTTAGCGGTGTGGAGGAAGTGCCGGAGGTTTCCGTCATGGTCCTGCTGGTCATGGCCGCAGATGGTGACATTATCTAAGTACGGGAACGTGGCCCGCAGCCCGTACTGGTCAACCATTCGGTCCATTTCTCGTTAGAAAACCGAGACCCCATTGGTGATGCCAAAGGGGACCCTGAGGAAGTGGTAGAGGCGGCCATCTGCCTCGAAGGCAGTGTATTGGCAGTCCTCCGGGCGGATACGGAGCTGGTGGTATGCGGACTTCAAGTCAACTGTGGAGAAGACGCGATACTGCGCAATCTGATTGACCAAGTCAGATATGCGGAGGAGGGGGCATGCATCGAGCTGCGTGTACCGGTTGATGGTCTGGCTGTAGTCGGTGACCATCCGGTGCTTCTCCCCAGTCTTGGCGACCACCACTTGGGCTCTCCAGGGGCTGGTACTAGCCTCAATGATCCCCTCTCGTAAGAGTCGCTGGACCTCCGACCAGATAAAGGCCCTGTCCCGGGCACTGTATTGTCTGCTCCTAGTAGCGACGGGCTTACAGTCCGGGATGAGGTTAGCGAAGAGCGAGGGTGGGGCGACCTTAAGGGTCGCGAGGCTACAGACGGTGAGGGAGGGCAGGAGTCCACCGAACTTTAAAGTAAGGCTTTGGAGGTGGCACTGGAAGTCGAGCCCCAGTAATAGGGCAGCGCAGAGATGGGGAAGGACGTAGAGTTTGAAGGTAGCGTACTCTAGGCCTTGTACAGTAAGGGTCGCGACACAGTACCCCCAGATTGCTACTGAATGTGATCCGGAAGCCAGGGAGATTTTCTGGGTCGCGGGTAAAATTGGGAGGGAGCAGCGCCTTACCGTATCTGGGTGTATGAAGCTGTCTGTGCTCCCGGAGTCGAAAAGGCAGGCTGTCTCATGCCCGTTGATCCGGACAGTCATCGTAGATTTTGTGAGGTGATGAGGCCGAGACTGGTCGAGCGTGATGGAGGCGAGCTTCGGAAGGTGATGGGTAGGCCGGTCGGAGGTAGCGGCGGCCAGCGTAGTACCGGGTGAGCAGGGCTCCCAGGAGGTTGCGGAGTGGTCCCAAGATGGCGGCCCCCATGGGTCGCGCGTGGCGGGTTCCATCGGGGATGGCGTCAAAGATGGCGGCCTCCATGGGTCGCACGTGGCGGGCGAGATCGAAGATGGCGGCGAAGATGGCGGCGCCCACGGATCGCACATGGCGGGTGGTGCGGCAGCTGGGGGTGGCCCCGACAAGCAGGCAGCGCTGCTGGGCCTAGGAGTTTTCGGGAGAGATCGGGCCTGGCAGGCTTTCACAAAGTGGCCCTTCCTCCCATACCCGTTGCAAGTCGCGTTCCGTGCAGGGCAGCGTTGTTTGGGATGCTTACCCTGGCCGCAAAAGTAGCACTTCGGGCTTCCGGCGTTGGCGGGCTGCTGCGCGGCACAGGCCTGCGCCACACTCGAGTCGGGTGATGGTGGCGTCCACGAGGGTGCCGCGCGGTCGGAGGTGTAGGCCACCATGTTCTGGAAGGCCACCTCCAGTGAGTTTGAGAGCTGCCCTGTCTCTGGGAGGCCGAGTGTACCCCCTTCTAGCAATCGCTGGCGGATGTAGCTTGATTTCATGCCTGCGACATAAGCGTCCCTGACCAACAGCTACGCGTGTTGGGTAGCCGATACTGCCTGGCAGTCACAGTTCTGGCAGAGTACCGCAAGGGACGCAGGAATTCTGATAGTGATTCCCCAGGTCGTTGTCGTCTCGTGGCAAGAAGGTGCCTGGCATACACTTCGTTTACAGACTTTACATAGTGTCCCTTTAGCAGCATTATTGCCTCCGTATACGAGGGGGCGTCCCTGATGAGAGGAAAGACTTGCGGGCTCACCCGTGCGTGGAAGATCTGCTTCTTTTGGAGGTTGGTGGAGGATCCGAGGTACGCTTTGAAGCAGCTTAGCCAGTGCTCGGATGTTGCAGTGGCGTCGGCTGCCTGTGGGTCCAGCTCCAGGCGATCAGACTTGAGTGATGAATTCATCTTAGCTGTTTATTTTATTAAACTTATATGGCATCAATGAACACACGACGAGTGGTGAACGTAACTGAGGCTTTAATACACTAAACAGAAAGCTTCCTGGCCCCGAACTGGGGCAGCGGCGGATCCTAGCCACCTTTATACCGAACCCGGGGGAGGCGGAGCCAGCAGGCAGTAGTTTACCACATTACATATAATACAGTGGCAGTTTACCACAATACACAGATTATATACTACAGTAGTTCGGACCCAGCAGGGACAAGCCCGGGCATGTCACAGCACAACAGTACAATACAATAGTGGTTTATCACAAAATGTTAATTTTAAAACTGAGCTTGATAGATTTGCTTGAGGCAAAGGTGTTTCGGGGTTAATATGAAGTTAGGTCAAGTCAGGCCAACCATGATCACATTGAAAAACGGAATTAAATAGTTTACGCATAATCCTATCTTTTTATCTTCTTAAATCACTTTGAGAATTTAAATTATAAAGAGTTCCGAGTGTTTACAAAACAGAAACAGAGCCCTCAGCCCATGCAGGAGTTTATGCAGTGTGTCTCCTTTCACTCACTTACATCAGTCACATTGACAGCCTTGTGACCCCCCCCCCTCCCCCCGCCCCCCCCCCCCCCCCCCCCCCCCAATGTGTTCATCTAGCTTCCCTTTTAATGTATCAAACAACCCTTTTTAGTTGCAAGTTCCACAGCCTAACCACTCTGTGGATAAAGAAACTTCTCCTGGGTGCCTGATCGATTTATTAGTGGCCATCAAATATTTATGGCCGCTGGTCTCACTCGCAAGTGAAAAAATCTTTTCTATGTCTACGCCATCATTCCAGTAAATCTTTTCTGTACCTCCCCCAGTGCCTTTGGAAACCAGGACTGCTTCACAGTGCTCCAAGTGTGATCTCACCAAGATTCCATGCACATTTGGCATGACCTCTCTCATTTCCAATTCTATCCCTCTAGAAATGAATCCCAGTGCTTTGTTTGTTTTTTATGGCTCTCTTCACTCGTATCACTACATGTAGTGAATTACATAGTCACTGAGAAAAAAGTATCACAGAAAATCATGACAGGCCAAAAGCATCAATTGCTGCGGATCAGAAAATCACTGAGAAACGAAAGAGTCACTAGGTCAGAGAGATGAGAGAATCTCATTAAATCACTCATGAAACAACATTATTGTGGCAAATCACTCAGTGCTATCCCTGATCCAAGGCACTTGCCCAAAAGACACCTGTGATGCTTTGACAAGTACGAGTGTCAAAGAAATACTGGTTAGTTTGTAGAATTCACCAATAAACCCATGATGCACACTACTATTAAGCCAGATCCACAAATATGGTTGCATTCTGTCATATTGACCAAACTCGCCACTTCTTATGTACTTCCTGCTGAGCCATAAGAATAGATGTTAGCCTTCTGGCAATGCAACCCCAAAAGGTTTTTTCTCTATTTGTTTCGTAGGATCGGGGCATTGCTGGCAAAACCAACATTTAGTGCCAATCCCTGATTGCTCCTGAGAAGGTGGCAATGAACCGCCTTCATGAACTGTTGCAGATATAGGTATCCACAGTGTTGTTAGGTAGGTAGTCCCAGGTGTTTGGACCCAGCAACATTGGAGGATGGTATTTGAGTTGACGGGAAACTTGCAATGGTAGTCTTCCCAAATGCCCAATGCTCTTGTGCTTCTCGTGGTAGAGGTCACAGGTTTGGAAAGTACTGTCAAAAGTACTGCCTTGGTGAGTTGCTGCAGTAATAACCTGACAAATGATATAACCTGCAAGCATGGTGTGCCACTAGTGGAGGGAGTGAATGTTTAAGGTGGTGAATGTGATGCCAATTAAGCTGGCTGCTTTACCCTGGGAGGGTATTTGGTTTTTTGAAAGTTGTTGGAGCTGCACTCTACTCGGAATGTGGAGAATGGGGGAGGCATGGTGCCGCAGTGGTTAGCACTGCTGCCTACAGCACGAAGGACCTGGGTTCGATCCCAGCCCCGGGTCACTGTGTGTGTGAGTTTGTACACTCTTCCTGTGTCTGCGGGGGTCTCATCCCCTCAACCCGAAGATGTGCAGGGTAGGTGGATTGGCCATGCTAAATTGCACCTTGATTGGAAAGACAATAATTGGGTACTCTAAATTTAAAAAAAATATATATACATATATAAAAAGTCCTGATTTCATAGCATCATAGAATCCCGAGAGTGCAGAAGTACTGTCAAAAGTACTGCCTTGGTGAGTTGCTGCAGTAATAACCTGACAAATGATATAACCTGCAAGCATGGTGTGCCACTCTGTGATTAGCGGGAGCTGCTGCCAATTAAATTTTAGTTGCTTAAAATCCATTTTGCGGGTGAGCGTGAGAAAAAGTGCGGTTGAATATCCCGATGACAAAACAGCAGCAGTTTGTTTCTGGGATTCTTCCTGCCATTTATCTGTCAACTTGTCTATCAGTAGATTATTAAATCAGCAACTTGCTGCCTTAACAGTAACTTTAACAGTATTGGATGTTCCACAGACGCCAATACTGAAAGACATCTGAATGTGAATCACAATCACTTTAATAAAAATCCCGATGCAGGAACTTCCGGTGGCGGCAATGAGTGAATGAGCCGCACATTCGGGGGCTCTCACTCCAGCGGGATTTGAGGACTTGGTTCCCCAGTTTTGCTGTGGAGCGCTGAAATGACGGCCACGGGGGGCTAAGGAGCGAGCAGAGCTGCATGGAACTGCGGGAGAGCCGAAAGCAGTGCAAACGGGAGAGGAAGGGACAAAGGCAAGGTGCAGGGGAAGCTGACCCGGGAGCAAAGATGGCGGACCTGCGTGAAGTGTTGGGTGCTCTGAGGTACAGACAAACCAACACGGTTGCGATTGGTACAACGCAGTTTTATTCCATTAAACTATTTTCCATCAGACTTGGTACTCAGCACGTTGTGACTGTGTGAGTGTCTTGCTTTGAGGTCCTGGCCCTGTGCCGTCTCCAGATGGACTGCCTAGGATGTGTCGTGTTTCTTGTTTTATACTGTGTCTGCTCGTGTCTGTGATTGGCTGTCATGTTATGTGTGCTAATTGGTCCGTTGCTCTGTCTATCATTATGTATGTGTTATGATGTATGTTTGAATATCATGACACTGCGGACCTCGGACCCGGCGATCCAGCAGGTGCTGGAAAACATGCTGCAGGTGATAAAGAGCAGTTTTGAGTCGTTGAAGCTGGATAACTTGGACCCACTTCAGAAGGCAGTGGATCAGCTGAACCAGAGACTGGATGCCCAGGTCGACAAAGTTAAGGAGCAGGGGGAGGCGGTGGAGGAGCAGGCCGACGCGCAGACGATTGCTGCGCTAGAAGTCGACGGGTTGAACGGGAGACAGAGAAGACTGCTGGACAGATTAGAAGAGCTGGAAAATAGAGCCCCTAGACAAAATCTGAGGATCATCGGCCTCCCGGAGGGGGCGGAGGGAGCTGATGCCACAGCGTTCGTGGCGGACCTGTTGATGCAGCTGATGGGGGCTGTGCCCCCAACCAGGCTGATCACCTGGAATGTCAGGGGACTAAATGGGCCAGTTAAAAGGGCACGTGTGTCCGCGCATTTGCGGGCTCTAAAGGCGGACGTAATTATGTTGCAGGAGACGCATCTGAAAGTGTCTGACCAGACTAGGCTAAGGAAGGGCTGGATCAGCCAGGTCTTCCACTCGGACTTGGATTCTAAGTCCAGGGGGGTAGCAGTTATGATCAATAAGCGGGTTCAATTTGAGGCGGAGGGTGTAGTCGCAGACGGCGGGGGCAGAGTCCTTATGGTAAGGGGCAAGCTGGAGGGGAGAAGAGTGGTGCTGGTGAACATATATGCACCAAACTGGGACGACGTTGACTTTATCAAAAGAGTGCTGGGGAAGATCCCGGGCCTAGACTCACGTAAATTGATAATGGGGGGGGGACTTGAATACGCTCCTTGACCCGGGGCTGGACTGGTCATGTCCCAGAACGGGCAGACTCCCAGCAATGGCAAGGGAGCTGAAAGGGTTCATGGAGCAAATGGGGGCTGTGGACCCATGGAGAGCCAGACAGCCGACGGGAAGGGGCTATGGTAGTCTTCCAAATGCCCAATGCTCTTGTGCTTCTCGTGGTAGAGGTCACAGGTTTGGAAAGTACTGTCAAAAGTACTGCCTTGGTGAGTTGCTGCAGTAATAACCTGACAAATGATATAACCTGCAAGCATGGTGTGCCACTAGTGGAGGGAGTGAATGTTTAATTCGGCCCATCAAGCCTACACTTGTCCTCTGAAAGAGCACCCTACCTAAGCCCAATCCCCCACCCTAGCCCCCTAACCCCACCTATCAGGAATTTATCACGACCAATCCACCTAACCTGCACATTTTTGGACTGTGGGAGAAAACCAGAGCACTCGAAGAAAACCCATGCAGACACGCAAATCAGCAACAAATCATTGTGTGGTGGTCACTCCTACCAATACATGGACAGCGGGCTTGTGGCAGATAGATTGGTGAGGACAAAGTCAGGTAGAAATTTCCCTCTTTCTGGTTCCCTTACAACCTGCTGCTCACCAAGTCCTGCAAACATGTCCTGTAGGACTCAGCTAGTTCAGGCAATTGTGGTGCTACTGAGCCACTCTTCATGATGGATACTGATGGTCCCAACCAGAGTATATTCTATACCTTTGTCACCATCAGACCTTTTTCCAAGTGATATTCAACGTGGAGGATTACTGATTCATTAGCCGAGGGTGGTAATCAGCAGGAAGCTTCTTTGTCAGTGTTTGAACTGATGCCGTGAGATCTCATGGGGTCCAGAGTCAATGTTGAGGACTCCCAGCGCCACTCCCTCCTGACTGCATACCACCATGTTGGAACCTCTGGAGGGTCTGTCTTGCGAGCAAGGCAAGGCGTACCCAGGTATGATGAATGTGGTTTCTGGGACATAGGCTGTAAGGTATGATTCAGTGAGTATGACTGTGTCAGGCTGTTGCTTGACTTGTCTGTGGGATGGCTCTCCCAATCTTGCTGCAAATCCCAGCAAGGATGACTACACTGGGCGTCTGAGTGTTCCTTTGGTGCATCCAAATGTCTAGGATGGGGGCCTCCAGTTTAATTTTTATTATACTTTTTTATAGTGATTTGATTCAACTGAGTGGCTTGCTGGACCATTTCAGAGTCAAATACATTACTGTGGGTCTGGAGTAACATATAGGCCAGACCAGGTAAGGATGACAGGTTTCCTTCCCGAAAGTGCAATAGTGAATGAGCCTCTTTAGCTTTTACATCCGTCCAATAGCATCACGGTCACCGTTGCAGACACTAGCATTTTATTACAGATCCATTTAGTTAACTGAGTTCACATTCATAAACTAAAAATGTAGTATTCATGTGTAACTATCATAGGTGAAGGCTGACCCAGAGACAAAAACCTGTCAGAATCTGCACAAAACACTGAAAAATGGTACATTAACGCCACGTAAATGGATTTTATTTCCAATGCCTCATTTTCAAGCATTGCATTGCTTCTTAGTAAGAAGTCTTATTCCTTCTTCCTATTTGTATGCGTATTATTTCAGAAACATGAAGAAATGCTGCACCTAATGCTGTTCAAACTAATGCAATCTGCATGGGGGGAAAAAAACATGATTTGTAATGAAAACAAGGAGTCATTCTGTCTGTCGCCTTCGAGATCACGAAGCAACAGTTGCACAAGGGCTGCACTGACAAATACAAACACTGCTACATCCACAACACACAAACACACACATACTGCTACATCCACAACACACACACCTTCTTATTGTCTGTGCAATTCTCTCCCAGACTCCGCTTTTGCCTGGAACTTTATCCTCAACAACAACTGCTTGCATTTATATGGCACTTTGAAAAGTAAAATATCCCAGGACACTTCACAGAAATGTTATCCAACAAACTTTGATACAGAGCCACATAAGGAACCGGGTATGTCAACTAACCAAAAATGTTGGTCTTGGAGGTCGGTTTTAAGGGGCGCCTTCAAAGAGAGAGGAGGGGGAAGAGGGTTGGAGAGATTTAGGGAGTGAATGCCAGGGTTTAGAACATAGATAGCTGAAGGCATGATGGTGGGTGCTGGAAATCATGGAAATGCTAGCAAAATAAATTGGTCGCTGAACCAGTTTGTTAAAAAAGAAACATCAAGCCACGTAAAGCCTTTGACTCTGTATCTAGGTCTGATAGACTTCCTCTGAAACTTATTGTACTTCCAGAAACCATCAAGGGCCAACTTTTGAGATATTTCCCCTTGTTATTGGTACTTGCTGGATTGTGCTGTGACCTCGCTCAATAATCACTGAACTTGATGTTGTTTTTTAAAAAAGCAGCCAGCCAATGCTGTTGAATAACTGCACAGTGCATGTATTGTACAAGAATTGTCTTTGCGAATCTTTACAGTTAAACCTGTGCTCTGTGATTAGCGGGAGCTGCTGCCAATTAAATTTTAGTTGCTTAAAATACAGTTGCTTAAAATCCATTTTGCGGGTGAGCGTGAGAAATAGTGCGGTTGAATATCCCGATGACAAAACAGCAGCAGTTTGTTTCTGGGATTCTTCCTGCCATTTATCTGTCAACTTGTCTATCAGTAGATTATTAAATCAGCAACTTGCTGCCTTAACAGTAACTTTAACAGTATTGGATGTTCCACAGACGCCAATACTGAAAGACATCTGAATGTGAATCACAATCACTTTAATAAAAATCCCGATGCAGGAACTTCCGGTGGTGGCAATGAGTAAATGAGCCGTACATTCGGGGGCTCTCACTCCAGTGGGATTTGAGGACTTGGTTCCCCAGTTTTGCTGTGGAGCGCTGAAAGGACGGCCACGGGGGGCTAAGGAGCGAGCAGAGCTGCATGGAACTGCGGGAGAGCAGAAAGCAGTGCAAACGGGAGAGGAAGGGACAAAGGCAAGGTGCAGGGGAAGCTGACCCGGGAGCAAAGTTGGCGGACCTGCGTGAAGTGTTGGGTGCTCTGAGGTACAGACGAACCAACACGGTTGCGATTGGTACAACGCAGTTTTATTCCATTAAACTATTCTCCATCAGACTTGGTACTCAGCACGTTGTGACTGTGTGAGTGTCTTGCTTTGAGGTCCTGGCCCTGTGCCGTCTCCAGATGGACTGCCTAGGATGTGTCGTGTTTCTTGTTTTATACTGTGTCTGCTCGTGTCTGTGATTGGCTGTCATGTTATGTGTGCTAATTGGTCCGTTGCTCTGTCTATCATTATGTATGTGTTATGATGTATGTTTGAATATCATGACACTGCGGACCTCGGACCCGGCGATCCAGCAGGTGCTGGAAAACATGCTGCAGGTGATCAAGAGCAGTTTTGAGTCGTTGAAGCTGGATAACTTGGACCCACTTCAGAAGGCAGTGGATCAGCTGAACCAGAGACTGGATGCCCAGGTTGACAAAGTTAAGGAGCAGGGGTAGGCGGTGGAGGAGCAGGCCGACGCGCAGACGATTGCTGCGCTAGAAGTCGACGGGTTGAAGGGGAGACAGAGAAGACTGCTGGACAGATTAGAGGAGCTGGAAAATAGAGCCCCTAGACAAAATCTGAGGATCATCGGCCTCCCGGAGGGGGCGGAGGGAGCTGATGCCACAGCGTTCGTGGCGGACCTGTTGATGCAGCTGATGGGGCCTGTGCCCCCAACCAGGCTGATCACCTGGAATGTCAGGGGACTAAATGGGCCAGTTAAAAGGGCACGTGTGTCCGCTCATTTGCGGGCTCTAAAGGCGGACGTAATTATGTTGCAGGAGACACATCTGAAAGTGTCTGACCAGACTAGGCTAAGGAAGGGCTGGATCAGCCAGGTCTTCCACTCGGACTTGGATTCTAAGTCCAGGGGGGTAGCAGTTATGATCAATAAGCGGGTTCAATTTGAGGCGGAGGGCGTAGTCGCAGACGGCGGGGGCAGAGTCCTTATGGTAAGGGGCAAGCTGGAGGGGAGAAGAGTGGTGCTGGTGAACATAGATGCACCGAACTGGGACGACGTTGACTTTATCAAAAGAGTGCTGGGGAAGATCCCGGACCTAGACTCACGTAAGTTGATAATGGGGGGGGGGACTTTAATACGGTCCTTGACCCGGGGCTGGACTGGTCATAACAAAGAACAAAGAACAAAGAAATGTACAGCACAGGAACAGGCCCTTCGGCCCTCCAAGCCCGTGCCGACCATACTGCCCGACTAAACTACAATCTTCTACACTTCCTGGGTCCGTATCCTTCTATTCCCATCCTATTCATATATTTGTCAAGATGCCCCTTAAATGTCCCTATCGTCCCTGCTTCCACTACCTCCTCCGGTAGTGAGTTCCAGGCACCCACTACCCTCTGCGTAAAAAACTTGCCTCGTACATCTACTCTAAACCTTGCCCCTCTCACCTTAAACCTATGTCCCCTAGTAATTGACCCCTCTACCCTGGGGAAAAGCCTCTGACTATCCACTCTGTCTATGCCCCTCATTATTTTGTATACCTCTATCAGGTCGCCCCTCAACCTCCTTCGTTCCAGTGAGAACAAACCGAGTTTATTCAATCGCTCCTCATAGCTTATGCCCTCCATACCAGGCAACATTCTGGTAAATCTCTTCTGCACCCTCTCTAAAGCCTCCACATCCTTCTGGTAGTGTGGCGACCAGAATTGAACACTATACTCCAAGTGTGGCCTAACTAAGGTTCTATACAGCTGCAACATGACTTGCCAATTCTTATACTCAATGCCCCGGCCAATGAAGGCAAGCATGCCGTATGCCTTCTTGACTACCTTCTCCACCTGTGTTGCCCCTTTCAATGACCTGTGGACCTGTACTCCTAGATCTCTTTGACTTTCAATACTCTTGAGGGTTCTACCATTCACTGTATATTCCCTACCTGCATTAGCCCTTCCAAAATGCATTACCTCACATTTGTCCAGGTTAAACTCCATCTGCCATCTCTCCGCCCAAGTCTCCAGACAATCTAAATCCTGCTGTATCCTCAGACAGTCCTCATCGCTATCCGCAATTCCACCAACCTTTGTGTCGTCTGCAAACTTACTAATCAGACCAGTTACATTTTCCTCCAAATCATTTATATATACTACAAAGAGCAAAGGTCCCAGCACTGATCCCTGTGGAACACCACTGGTCACAGCCCTCCAATTAGAAAAGCATCCCTCCATTGCTACCCTCTGCCTTCTATGGCCTAGCCAGTTCTGTATCCACCTTGCCAGTTCACCCCTGATCCCGTGTGACTTCACCTTTTGTACTAGTCTACCATGAGGGACCTTGTCAAAGGCCTTACTGAAGTCCATATAGACAACATCTACTGCCCTACCTGCATCAATCATCTTAGTGACCTCCTCGAAAAACTCTATCAAGTTAGTGAGACACAACCTCCCCTTCACAAAACTGTGCTGCCTCTCACTCATACGTCCATTTGCTTCCAAATGGGAGTAGATCCTGTCTCGAAGAATTCTCTCCAGTAATGTTCCAGAACGGGCAGACTCCCAGCAATGGCAAGGGAGCTGAAAGGGTTCATGGAGCAAATGGGGGCTGTGGACCCATGGAGAGCCAGACAGCCGACGGGAAGGGGCTACTCGTTTTATTCGCATGTTCATAATTTATATTCTAGGATTGATTTTTTTATCGTCAGCAGGGACTGTGTACATAGAACATAGAACATAGAACATAGAACATAGAACATAGAACATAGAAAATACAGCACAGAACAGGCCCTTCGGCCCACGATGTTGTGCCGAACCTTTGTCCTAGATTAATCATAGATTATCATTGAATTTACAGTGCAGAAGGAGGCCATTCGGCCCCCCGAGTCCGCACCGGCTCCCGGAAAGAGCACCCCACCCAAACTCAACACCTTCACCCAACACCAAGGTCAATTTGGACATTAAGGGCAATTTATCATTGGCCAATTCACCTAACCTGCACATCTTTGGATTGTGGGAGGAAACCGGAGCACCCGGAGGAAACCCACGCAGACACGGGGAGGACGTGCAGACTCCGCACAGTCAGTGACCCAAGCCGGAATCGAACCTGGGACCCTGGAGCTGTGAAGCAATTGTGCTATCCACAATGCTACCGTGCTGCCCTTGAGAACAAATAAATCTACACTATATCATTTAACCGTAATCCATGTACCTATCCAATAGCTGCTTGAAGGTCCCTAATGTTTCCGACTCAACTACTTCCACAGGCAGTGCATTCCATGCCCCCACCACTCTCTGGGTAAAGAACCTACCTCTGATATCCCTCCTATATCTTCCACCTTTCACCTTAAATTTATGTCCCCTTGTAATGGTTTGTTCCACCCGGGGAAAAAGTCTCTGACTGTCTACTCTATCTATTCCCCTGATCATCTTATAAACCTCTATCAAGTCGCCCCTCATCCTTCTCCGTTCTAATGAGAAAAGGCCTAGCACCCTCAACCTTTCCTCGTAAGACCTACTCTCCATTCCAGGCAACATCCTGGTAAATCTTCTTTGCACCATTATGTGCAAGGAGAGGTAAAGAATACGGAATACTCGGCAATCACTATCTCGGACCATGCCCCGCACTGGGTGGACCTGCAGGTCGGGGGGGGCGAATTACCAACGCCCGCAATGGAGGTTAGACGTAGGACTGTTGTCGGAGGAGGGGATATGTGAGAGACTTCGGAAGTGTTTGCAAAATTACTTGCAGGTGAGCGATACGGGGGAGGCGCTGAAGGCAGTAGCGAGGGGGGAGCTGATCTCAATTCGGGCTCACAGGGTCAGGGCGGACAGAGCAGAAATGGACAGATTGGTTAGGGAAATTCACCGGATAGACGAGGAGCATGCGGGGTCCCCGGGGGAGGACCTACTCAGAGAGAGACGGAGATTGCAGGCGGAACTGGGGGTGCTATCCACGAGTAGGGCCGTGGAACAACTTAGGAAGGTGAGGGGAGTGGCGTATGAGCACGGGGAGAAAGCCAGTAGATTGCTAGCGCAGAAACTCAGGAAGAGGGAGGCGGCCAGGGAAATAAGTAGAGTGGTTGATGGGGAGGGGAGCAGAGTGGAGGACCCGACAGGACTGAATAAGGTATTTTGGGACTTCTATAGTAAGCTGTACATTTTAGAACCCCCGGAAGAGCCGGAGGAGATGAAAAGGTTCCTGGATGGACTAACCTTCCCAAAAGTAGGCAGGGGACTAGTGGACGGGCTGGGGGCCTCAATTAGAGTGGAGGAGGTATTGGGGGGCCTGAAGGCCATGCAATTGGGGAAAGCCCCGGGACCGGATGGATACCCAGTAGAGTTTTACAAGAAGTTCTCGGAGATAGTGGGACCGGTCCTGACAAGGGTTTTTAGTGAGGCAAGGGACAGAGGAACCCTGCCACCGACGATGTCGCAAGCCACCGTCTCGCTGATACTGAAGCGGGACAAGGACCCAGAATCCTGCTGGTCATACAGGCCAATCTCCCGGATCAATGTGGAAGCCAGGCTCCTGGCCAAGGTCCTGGCGATTAGAATTGAGGACTGCGTACCGGAGGTGATTGGAGACGATCAGACAGGGTTTGTGAAAGGCAGGCAGCTGACAGCTAACTTGAGAAGATTGCGTAATGTGATCATTATGCCCCCAACGGGCAAGGAGGTGGAGGTAGTGGTGGCAATGGACGCTGAGAAGGCATCCGACTGGGTGGAGTGGGGCTATTTGTGGGAGGTGCTTGGACGGTTTGGGTTTGGGGAGGGACTGGTTAATTGGGTCAGATTATTGTACCAGGCCCCAAAAGCTAGCGTTAGGACGAACAGGATAATGTCAGATTATTTCAGACTACATCGCGGGACTAGACAGGGGTGCCCACTCTCCCCGTTGCTGTTCGCGCTGGCCATAGAGCCGTTGGCGATGGCGTTGAGAGCTGCGAAGGGATGGAAGGGAATGACTAGAGGGGGGTGTGGAACATAGGGTCTCTCTCTATGCGGACGACCTGCTCCCGTACGTGTCGGACCCACTGGCCGGGATGAAAAATATACTGGAAACATTGAGTAATTTTGGCCGGTTTTCAGGGTACAAATTAAATATGGCCAAGAGTGAGATGTTTGTGGTACAGGCAAGGGGCCAGGAGAATAGACTGAAGGAGCTGCCATTTAGGCTGGTGGAGGAAAGTTTCCGGTACTTGGGGATACAGGTGGCACGAGACTGGGGCAGGTTGCATAAGTTAAATTTGACTAGAGTGGTGGAACAAATGAAGAGGGAGTTTCGGAGATGGGATGCACTCCCGCTGTCACTGGCGGGAAGGGTGTAGACTGTAAAGATGACAATCCTCCCTAGATTCCTGTTCATCTTCCAGTGCCTCCCGATCTTTATCCCACGGTCCTTCTTCAAAAGGACCTGCAAAATCATCATGAGCTTTGTCTGGGTGGGAAAATTCCCGCAGGTGAAGAAGGCGATGCTTGAAAGAAGCCGCAGCGAGGGGTACTGGCATTGCCGAGTCTCATCAACTACTACTGAGTGGCTAACGTAGCCATGATAAGGAAGTGATGGTGGGTACGGGGTCTATCTGGGAGCGAGTGTAGGCGGCTTTGTGCAGGGGCACCAGTTTGGCAGCCCTGGTCACGGCTCACCTACCACTGTCGCCGGCCAGGTACTCAACCAGCCCGGTAGTGGGGGCGGCCCTGCGGATATGGGGCCAGTGGAGGAGGCATGGGGGGGGGGGGGTGCATCTGTCTGGGCTCCAATATGTGATAACCATCGATTCGCCCCCAGGGACATGGAGGGTTTCGAACATGGCGGCGGGCGAGGGTGGGGAGGGTGGGCGATATGTTCCTGGAGGGGAGCTTTGAGAGTTAAAGGGGCTTGGAGGAGAAATTTGGGCTGGTAAGGGGAAATGACTTTAGGTACTTACAGATGAGGGACTTTGTACGCAGACAGGTCCCAACCTTCCCACGCCTCCCGCCAATAGGGATCCAGGACAGAATAGTCTCTAGAGGAGAAGGAGGAGAGGGTAGCGTCTCGGATATCAACAAGGTGCTCATGAAGGGGGAAGAGTCCCAGACGGAGGAACTGAAACTCAAATGGGAGGAGGAGTTTGGTGGGGAGATGGAGGACGGGCTGTGGGCGGAAGCTCTGAGTAGGGTAAACTCAACCGCAACATGTGCCAGGCTCAGCCTGATTCAATTTAAGGTCGTTCACCGGACCCACATGATGGTAGCTCGGATGAGCAAATTCTTTGGGGTAGAGGACAAGTGCGCTAGATGCGCGGAAGGACAATCTTAGGGGGTACTGGGAGGGATTTGCGGGGGTCATGTCCCGGGTGCTGAAAACAAGGGTGGTGATAAGTCCAGGGGTGGCAATTTTCGGGGTTTGAGAAGACCCAGGAGTCCAGGGGGAGAAAGAGGCAGATGTTCTTTGCTTCCCTAATAGCCCGGCGGCGAATACTGCTGGCATGGAGGGACTCAAAACCCCCGAAGACCGAACTATGGCTTTCGGACATGTCAAGTTTTTTGGGTATGGAAAAAATTAAGTTCGCCTTGAGGGGATCTGTACTGGGGTTCGCCCGAAGGTGGCAACCATTCATCGACTTCTTCGCGGGAGAGTGAACGTCAGCAGGGGAGGTGGGGGAGGGGCGGGGATTAGGGTAGAGTAGAAGGGATAAATAGGCGGGTAGTGTCTAGGGGAGAGGAGCGGGCATGTGCAGTATGGTTTGATTGAAGTATTGGTTTTATATTGATGTTTGCACATTTCTGTTATCTGTAACTGTTTACAATGCCAAAAAATACCTCAATAAAATTGTTTGTTAAAAAAAAAATCCCGATGCAGATTTCCAGAGCAACAAAAGACCTGTCTATGAATGCCATTAAATGTTAAAATAGAGTGAAAATATACTGGGAGCGCATATTTTCACAAAGTTGGTTTTAAAGAATGGGGTTGGAATGCAAACATCCTCCAACTGCCAAAAGGACCCTGACCGGACATTGGAAAACGTGCCATAAAAGAAGTTAAGAATCGATTAATTCTCGAGGAACTGAAAGGATTGTTGGCGGGATCTGTCAAGTTCTCAAAGGAAGAATACATTGAACGTGGATGGCTTGCAGTGCAGAATTATAAGAGTGAGAGTCTGAAGACTTGCAGAAATTAGACTTGCATTCCCTTGTATCTAGAAGATTGAGGGCTGATCCAATCGAGATGTTTAAAATAAATGAAGAGCTTTGCATGGGGAGATAGGGAGAAATTATTCCCTCTGGTGGGGGATGTCCAAAACATTAGGACAGAATTTTAAAAGTAGAACTAGGTAGTTTCCTCTCTGGTTTCCTCTCACAAGTCCCGAAAAACGTGCTGTTCGGTAATTTGGACATTCTAAATTCTCCCTCTGTGAACCCGAACAGGCGCTGGAGTGTGGCTTTTCACAGTAACTTGTTAATGCAAGCCTACTTGTGACAATAAAGGTTATTTTTTTTTAAATCATTTTTTAAAAGACCAGTGACGCCTGTACACCTTGGGCCGCTGCCGGCCACACCCTCTGGGTCCCTCCCTGGCCTGGTGGGTGGCCAGGTCCTCAGGGTGTGGGACAGGGCCCTGCACATGGGCTGCCGCCTCGAGTCTCTATCAACGCTGTTGCCATCGCCTTCTCCTCTGTCTGGCCGTCCGGCCTGCCAGCAGCACCACGAGGGCAGCCTCCATGGGGTCCGAGACATCATCCATCCCGTTTAATATCTGTAAGGAAAAGGAGAGGATGAGAGACTGACAACTAGCGGTGTTCCATAACCTGGGCCCCTCCATTCCCCCATCACGCCCCCCCCCCCTCCCCCACATCCTACGCCATGCCTTGTCCACACACTCCCGGCTGCAGCAGGTCACCGGAACCCGCACGTAACGTTACCTGGACCGAGATCTGGTCCCCTTCCTGGTGCACACACCACCCTCTGGTCATGAAAATAGCCTTTAGCCGCGTGGCCAGAGGTCGCCACGGTCAGTGTTATGGGTGATCGGTGGACAGACAGGCAGGGGCTTGGGTTGCCCCCATTATAGGTACCCACGATTCAGGGCATGGCATGGTGGACCCGTGGGTACTGATACCCACCTCCCCCTCACCAATGGCAGTCAGTTTGGAGGATTTGACTCAGTATGTGGAAAGAATGCGCTACTTTTCCTGGGCCAACAGTGTCATGGAAAATAAATGTTGGTCGGACAGTCATTTTGCTAACTGCCTGTGTGGCGCACATACCTATGGTGCGACATGAAGCCTCACATATTCGGCGGCACCTGACATGCATACTTTTGAGCAACTAGTAACACTGGTGGGGCAACATTTCAATCACACACAGTCAGTAACTATGCAGAGATATCGCTTTAGTACAGCGGAAAGGACCCGGGTGAGTCGGTCACCGAGTTTCTTTGATGAAAGATAGCCAAATTCTCCCTGGTGGCAACTCCCTTTCAGAAATGCTGCATGGCTGTTTCTTCTGTGGCATCAATAATGTGGCTGCCCAAAAACAATTGCTGGCCAAACCGTCCTTGAACCTAGAGCAAGTGGTGCAGATCTCGTCGCCCCGCGAATGTGCTGAGCGAGGGGTGCAGGAAATCCGGGGACGGAAGTTAACGTCTTATGGTACGCTCCTTCCCGGCAGGCGACCCCTCCCAAGACCGGTACCCTGCCCTGGGCCCAGCAATGCACAGGCCCGACCGTTGGTCGAACAGACAGTCTTCCCGACGGGATACATTCCCAGAACCTGGAGAGGGAGAACCAGGCCATTGTGTGGCCCCAGGCCCCGGCAGGAGCACAAACCACAGAGATCCAGACGCCCCGGTAGAGGAAGACATTCGCCTCGGGCCCGCACCTTCCATCTGAAGGAACCAGAGAAAGACGTCTGCATGCAGCTAAATTGTGTGGCGGCACCTCGGGTTGCCAGCATAAAAACTGCAGCGCAGGAGAATGGGCATCTATTAGATATGGAGCATGATAAAGGAGCTGCAGTTTCCATTGTGGGGAAGCAAACGTTCGACCACATAAAGAAGGGGCACAGAATTGGATCTAAGAGTTACTAAGGCTGGACTGGCCACTTATACCGGTGAACCGGTGGACATTGCAGGAACTGGTTTATGGACACCAGTTGGCGTGCCTCCCACTAATCGTGGTTAAAGGACATGACCTCAGCTTGGTAGGCCACGATTGATTGAGCTGCCCACTGATTTGGTAGCGCGCCCTCCAGATGGAATCCAGGGGCCTGTGTGAGGCACTGGTGAAGTACCCAGAGGTCTTTCAGTCCAGGAAAGATAAAGGGTGCTGTAGCCAAAATCCAGGTCGACTCGAGTGCACAGCAGAGGTATTTCAGAGCCCGCCCAGTCCCTAATGCGTTGAGGCAAAGGTGGAGACCAAACTCAGCCGGCTTGAAGAGTTAGGCATCATCCAGCCTGTGCGGCACCTTTGGTACCAGTACTGAAGCCGAATGAGATGGTCCGGTTATGCGGGGATTACAAACTGACGGTGAAAAAGGTTTCGTATTTGGACCACTGCCCGATGCCCCGCATTGAAGATCTTCGCGCTAAATTAGCCGATGGACTCTCGTTCACTAAATTTGATTAGTTATGGTTAGGGGTAAGCTCGAAGGGAGAGTAGTCTTGGTCAGTGTGTATGCCCCTAATTGGGACGATGTGGATTTTATCAGGAGGTTGCTAGGGAAGATCCCCAACTTGGACTCACGCAAACTGATCATGGGTGGGGACTTTAACACAGTCCTGGACCCGAGCCTGGATCGGTCGTCTTCAGAAACAGGCAGGTTGTCAGCGATGGCAAAGAAACTGAGAGGGTTCATGGAGCAAATGGGGAGAGCTGATCCGTGGAGATTTAGCCGGCCGTCGGCGAGGGAGTTTTCATACTACTCCCACGTCCATAAGGTGTATTCCCGAATTGATTTCTTTGTCATGAGTCGGGACTTGCTGTCCGGGATGGTGGGGGCAGAATATTTGGCAATTACCATATCTGACCATGCTCCGCACTGGGTAGATCTACGGATTTGTAAGGATCGCTTCCACCGCCCACAATGGAGGTTGGAAGTTGGATTGCTAGCGGACGAGGCGGTGTGTGAGAGACTCAGGAAATGCATGCAGAATTACCTGCAGGTAAATGATACCGGAGAAGTCTCAGCAGCAGTGCTCTGGGAGGCACTGAAGGCAGTGGTGAGAAGGGAGCTGATCTCAATCCGAGCCCATAGGGACAGATAGACAGGGCAGAAACGGACCGACTGTTTCAGGAAATTTTACGGACAGACAGGAGCTACGCTGAGTCCCCGAGGCCAGAGTTACTCAGCAAACGACAGAGGCTGCAGGCCGAATCTGGGGTGCTGACTACAGGCAAGGCTGGAGAGCAGCTTAGAAAGGCAAAAGGCGCGATATATGAGCACGGAGAGAAGGCCAGCAGAATGCTCGCGCAACAACTAAGGAACAGAGAAGCGGCTAGGGAGATAGGAAGGATAGCGGATGGGGGGGGAAATCTGGGGCGAAATTCTCCATTATCGGCGGAAAGTCCGCCGATCGGCGCAAAAAACGGCGCAAATCCCACTTGCGTCACGTCATAAAAATGGGCCGATATTCTGCGGCCCGAAATGGGCTAGCAGCGATGTAACGGGATCCGCGCTTGCGCAGTGGTTCACGCCGTGCAGCGTCATACGCGCTGCACGGCGTGACGGCTCATAAGGCCGCGCAGCTCCCCCCCACCCGACCGGAACAGCCGACCGCAACACCCGACTTGATGGCTGGCCGTCGCTCAGCCCCGAGGTTCGAGTCACGCGATGTGGAGGCGCTCCTGGATGCGGTGGAGCAGAGGAGGGACGCCCTGTATCCCGGGCACGGCCGCAGAGTTGCCCCACGCCACAGCCGGCGTCTGTGGAGGGAGGTGGCAGAGGCCGTCACCGCTGTGGCCCTAACACCACGGACAGGCACCCAGTGCCACAAGAAGGTGAACGACCTCGTCAGAGCAGGCAGGGTGAGCCTCCCCCATATCCCCCCTCCCCCAAATCCCCCCCTCCCCCATATCCCCCCCTCCCCCATATCCCCCATATTCCCCCCTCCCCCATATCCCCCCTCCCCCATATCCCCCATATCCCCCCTCCCCCATATCCCCCATATTCCCCCCATATCCCCCATATCCCCCCTCCCCCATATCCCCCATATCCCCCTCCCCATATCCCCCATATTCCCCCCTCCCCCATATCCCCCATATCCCCCCTCCCCCATATCCCCCATATCCCCCCTCCCCCATATCCCCCATATTCCCCCCTCCCCCATATCCCCCATATCCCCCCTCCCCCATATCCCCCCTCCCCCATATCCCTCCCTCCCCCATATCCCCCATATCCCCCCCTCCCCATATCCCCCATATTCCCCCCTCCCCCATATCCCCCCTCCCCCATATCCCCCCTCCCCCATATCCTCCATATCCCCCCCTCCCCCATATCCCCCATATTCCCCCCTCCCCCATATCCCCCATATCCCCCCCTCCCCCATATCCCCCATATCCCATATCCCCCCCTCCCCATATCCCCCATATTCCCCCCTCCCCCATATCCCCCATATCCCCCCTCCCCCATATTCCCCCCTCCCCCATATCCCCCCTCCCCCATATCCCCCATATCCCCCCCTCCCCCATATCCCCCCCTCCCCCATATCCCCCATATCCCCAAGTGAATCCAGCCCTAACCTTAACCTCTGCAATGCACGCGCAACCGATGGCGTGCATTCATATACCTGCCTAACACTGCTGCCTTTTACCCCTGCCACCACCCCCCCCCCCCCACAGGAGAAGCGCGCACACAACAATAGGGAGCATGTGAGGACTGGAGGAGGGCCCGCTGATGAGAGGCCACTGACCGTACACGAGGAAAGGGCCCTGGAACTGGCTGGCGGACCTGAGGACCGGGAGGTTGCTGATGCAGAGGTCGGGGCCCCACGAGCAAGTGAGCCACCAACAGCCCGTCCCCATATCCCCCCTCCCCTATATCCCCCTCCCCCGTATCACCTGATCACTGCCTGATGTCTAACCATGCATGCTTCATTGTGTATCGCAGGACCAAACGTCCAGGCACCCATCCCCGCAGATGCAGACCGCCCGCAGGATGCCCCTCGGAGACCACAGGAGACGGAGAGACCCGAACCCTCCAGCATGCGACGCCCGCAGGATGCCCCTCGGAGACCACGGGAGACGGAGAGACCCGGACCCTCCAGCATGCGACGCCCGCAGGATGCCCCTCGCACACCACGGGAGACGGAGAGACCCGAACCCTCCAGCATGCGACGCCCGCAGGATGCCCCTCGCACACCACGGGAGACGGAGAGACCCGAACCCTCCAGCATGCGACGCCCGCAGGATGCCCCTCGGAGACCACGGGAGACGGAGAGACCCGAACCCTCCAGCATGCGACGCCCGCAGGATGCCCCTCGGAGACCACGGGAGACGGAGAGACCCGGACCCTCCAGCATGCGACGCCCGCAGGATGCCCCTCGCACACCACGGGAGACGGAGAGACCTGGAGCAACAGGGAGACGACACCCCTGTCACGTGCGGGAGCGACCACCCAGCGATGAGGGGGGCAGCCACAGGCCCCCGTCACATCCGAGCCAGGACACCACTACCCAGGACACCACTATCCAGGACACCCCTACCCAGGACACCACTATCCAGGACACCCCTACCCGGGACACCACTACCCAGGACACCCCTACCCGGGACACCACTACCCGGGACAGCACTACCCGGGACAGCACTACCCGGGACAGCACTACCCAGGACACCCCTACCCGGGAAGACGAAATACCGGACAGTGACTCAGAGTGGATGGGTGGAGACGAACCCCCACCCCAAAGTGCCATGGGCTCAGAGTGGGACGAAGAGCACGACACAACACCACTGCTGTCACCAACACCCTCCACCATCGCAGAAACACTCACCACGGTTGGGCACTTTAGTGATGAGGCGTCTGGTACACTCACTGGTGCGCACAACACAGCCGTCCCGGTACAGCAGGTGTAGGTAGGAGCAGCAGAGGGACCGGGCGGTCGGAGGGCAGCCCAGGCCAAGCGAACATCTGCCGCCCAGATGGATCCCGGGTTCCTGCAGTTACCACACCCACACATAGATCCGATGCAACCACTGACACGGAGACGAGCGAATAGGGTGACGGGTGGCTTGCGGCGGCTGCGGTCGCAGGTGGAGGAGTCCACCCGCGTCCAGGAGCTGGGAGTGGTCCCGGTCATGCGTGCCACCCAGGCTGACACCGCACGGGTGGCGTCCGCGGTGGAGGCAATGGGTGCGACGGTGTCAGACATGGGGAACGGTTTGCGAGGCCTGGGGCCTTCCGTGCAGGCGGCGTCTGTGGCCCAGGAAATGGCTGCCCTCTCACAGGAGGCCATGAGCCAGTGCCAGCGCCAGATGGCAGAGGCGCTCAACGCCATAGCCCAGTCTCAGCACGCCATAGCCCAGTCTCAGCAGGCCATGGCCCAGTCTCAGCAGGCCATGGCCCAGTCTCAGCAGGCCATAGCCCAGTCTCTGCAGGCCATGGCCCAGTCTCTGCAGGCCATGGCCCAGTCTCAGCAGGCCATCGCTGAGGGCATCGGCGCCAGTGGCCATGTGCGAGCTGGCGTCACACTGTCGCAGACAGGGTTCGACAACCCCCTGGGCTCCATGGCTGCAAACCTGCAGACCCCTGTCGATACCAGCACGGGCCTCCAGGACTGGCAGCGCCAGATGTCGGGGGCGCGTCGGATGGCCAGTCCGTTCGCATCCCCCACCCATGTAGAGGCCTGGGGGCCATCGGGCACCCCGAGGGAGGAGGAGGTGGTGTGGTCCGTCCCGGCTCCCTCTGTAGGGGAGGTCCCGGTACACCGCGACACCTCGGACTCCCCCTCTTCCGTCCCAGGTGCATCGGGTGGGCAACGGGCAGGACAGGCTGGCAGCTCGCCATCCCAGTCGCCCGGGCCGCAGCCTGGCCCATCTAGGCCAGGACGCCCCAGGAAACGGCCGCCAAAGTGATCCAGTGTCAGAGGGCAGGAATCACAGGAGTCCACCTCCAGTTCTGCTGTACCGTCTGGGGAACCACGTAGACGTAGTCAAAGGGCCCGTAAGGCCAAACAATTAGACACTGAGTAAGTTGGCACGGGTGCAGGGCACAGATGAGCTTTAGGCGCTAGGGCACGTGCATGAACTCCTTTGGTTATTAAAGTCAATGTTACACCTCCGAAGCTGCCTTTGTGCTCTGTCCAAAGTGTGCGGGGGTGTCATGTACGTTGAGCGCAAGTGTGTGTGTGAGGGGTGGTCTTACCTCAGCCCCAGGTGAGTCTGCCCCCTTCCCCCTGGGCCGCCATCAACATCCCCCGGGCAGACGACGGGACCGTGCGCTGCAGTGTCACAGCCGCATGCAGGGATGGTCCGGGTGGATGGTGGTACTGTGGCCATGGGTCAGACATAGTCCAACGATGTAGAGCCAGGAGCTCATCGCAGGGCGGGTTGTCATCATTCTCCATGGCCTGCGATAGACACGCGTCCAACCGCAACTGGGTGAGCCCGGCCCGTTGTGCCGCCGGTGGATCGGCAATTGGGAGTGGGGGGGTGGTGTGCATGCGGGTGGGGTGTGTGGGGTTGGGGAGGGGGGTGAGGGTGCTGGGTGGGTGGATGGGTGGGGGGTGTGGGTGGTCGGCTGTTGTCATGGTGTGCGGTCTGTGGCCATACTACCCGATTCCCACGCCCATCTAGTCAGTGAAGCGGGCGTCTATCAGTCTGTCCCGTGCCCGCTGGGCCAGCCGGTAACGGTGGACAGCCACCCGTCTGTGTCTACCCCGTCTGCCCTGACCATTGCCCCCATCCCCCTCATCTGGGGAGGACTGGGCCTCTTCCTGCTGCTCCTCCACTCCGCCCTCCTCTGCCTGCGGCACATCGCCCCTCTGCTGGGCTATGTTGTGCAGGACGCAGCACACCACAATGATGCGGCCGACCCTATCTGACCGATACTGGAGGGCGCCCCCAGAGAGGTCCAGGCACCTGAAACGCATCTTCAGCACGCCAAAGCACCTCTCGATCACTCCCCTTGTCGCTACATGGGCATCATTGTAGCGGTTCTCCGCCTCATTGCGTGGCCTCCGTATAGGCGTCATCAGCCACGATCGCAATGGGTAGCCCCTGTCGCCCAGCAACCAGCCCCTCAGCCGGGGATGGCGTCCCTCGTACATGCCGGGGATGGATGACCGCGACAACACGAATGAGTCGTGTACACTGCCTGGGTGACGGGCGCAGACGTGCAGGATCATCATCCGGTGGTCGCAGACCACCTGTACGTTCATTGAATAGGTCCCCTTCCTATTAGTGAACACGGCCCTGTTATCTGCAGGTGGCCGCACGGCGACGTGCATCCCATCAATCGCGCCCTGGACCATGGGGAACCCGGCAACGGCAGAGAAGCCCACGGCCCGGGCATCTTGGCTGGCCCGGTCCACGGGGAAGCGGATGTAGCGGTGCGCCATGGCATAAAGGGCATCTGTCACTGCCCGGATGCACCGGTGCACCGATGTCTGCGATATGCCGGACAGGTCCCCACTCGGTGCCTGGAATGACCCCGTTGCATAAAAGTTCAGGGCCACCGTAACCTTGACGGACACGGGGAGAGGGTGTCCCCCGCCAGTGCCACGCGGTGACAGGTGTGCCAGCAGGTGGCAGATGTGTGCCACGGTTTCCCGGCTCATCCGGAGTCTCCTCCTGCATTCCCGGTCCGTGAGGTCCTGGTATGACTGCCGGGGCCGGTACACACGGGGCGCCCTCGGGTGCCTCCGTTGCCGTGGGGCCGCGACGTCCTCCTCCCCCTCCTCCTCCTCATCCAGGGCAACATAGACATGAGCGGCTGCCACCACGGCGGCCAACATCGCTGGATGGTCTGAAAACATGACGGCCTGGTGGGGGGGAGGGGAACGACGACATGTCATCATTGCCCATATCCCCTCCTCCCCCCAGCCAGGTGGCATGGACCGCATGGGTCCAACTGTTGGAGGCTGGCACCTGGCCAGGTGGACCAACTCATTTGCCCTCCCATCACCCACCCCAGCACGGACCCCCCCCCAACCCCCAACCTCCACCCCGGCACGGACCCCCTCCCCAACCTCCACCCCGGCACGGACCCCCTCCCCAGCCTCCACCCCAGCACGGACCCCCCCCCAACCCCCAACCTCCATCCCGGCACGGACCCCCTCCCCAACCTCCACCCCAGCACGGACACCCCCCCAACCCCCAACCTCCATCCCGGCACGGACCCCCTCCCCAACCTCCACCCCAGCACGGACCCCCCCCCAACCCCCAACCTCCACCCCGGCACGGACCCCCTCCCCAACCTCCACCCCGGCACGGACCCCCTCCCCAACCTCCACCCCAGTACGGACCCCCCCCCAACCCCCAACCTCCATCCCGGCACGGACCCCCTCCCCAACCTCCACCCCGGCACGGACCCCCTCCCCAACCCCAAACCTCCATCCCGGCACGGACCCCCTCCCCAACCTCCACCCCAGCACGGACCCCCCCCAACCCCCAACCTCCATCCCGGCACGGACCCCCTCCCCAACCTCCACCGCGGCACGGACCCCCCCCCCAACCCCCAACCTCTATCCCGGCACGGACCCCCTCCCCAACCTCCACCCCGGCACGGACCCCCTCCCCAACCCCCAACCTCCACCCCGGCACGGACCCCCCCCCCCCCAACCTCCACCCCGGCACGGACCCCCTCCCCAACCCCCAACCTCCACCCCGGCACGGAACCCCCCCCCCAACCTCCACCCCGGCACGGACCCCCTCCCCAACCCCCAACCTCCACCCCGGCACGGACCCCCTCCCCAACCTCCACCACGGCACGGACCCCCTCCCCAACCTCCACCCCAGCACGGACCCCCCCCCCAACCCCCAACCTCCATCCCGGCACGGACCCCCTCCCCAACCTCCACCCCGGCACGGACCCCCTCCCCAACCTCCACCCCAGCACGGACCCCCCCCCCAACCCCCAACCTCCATCCCGGCACGGACCCCCTCCCCAACCTCCACCCCGGCACGGACCCCCTCCCCAACCCCCAACCTCCACCCCGGCACGGACCCCCCCCCCCAACCTCCACCCCGGCACGGACCCCCTCCCCAACCCCCAACCTCCACCCCGGCACGGAACCCCCCCCCCAACCTCCACCCCGGCACGGACCCCCTCCCCAACCCCCAACCTCCACCCCGGCACGGACCCCCTCCCCAACCTCCACCACGGCACGGACCCCCTCCCCAACCTCCACCCCAGCACGGACCCCCCCCAACCCCCAACCTCCATCCCGGCACGGACCCCCTCCCCAACCTCCACCCCGGCACGGACCCCCTCCCCAACCTCCACCCCAGCACGGACCCCCCCCCAACCCCCAACCTCCATCCCGGCACGGACCCCCTCCCCAACCTCCACCCCGGCACGGACCCCCTCCCCAACCTCCACCCCGGCACGGACCCCCTCCCCAACCTCCACCCCAGCACAGACACCCCCCCAACCCCCAACCTCCATCCCGGCACGGACCCCCTCCCCAACCTCCACCCCAGCACGGACCCCCCCCCAACCCCCAACCTCCACCCCGGCACGGACCCCCCCCCCCACCTCCACCCCGGCACGGACCCCCTCCCGGCACTCCCCCGGAGCCCAACCTACTCTAACCACCCCCCCCCCCCCCCCCCCCCCCCCGGCCGCACACACACACACACACAAGCCGAGACACACCTCTCCTCACGCAATCAGTCTGCGGCCACGCCATTTCCTGCCCAGAGCCAACCCCCCAGGCCGTCACTCACCTCCTCGCTGGTCGGCGTGAGCCTGGAGCACCGGGTCACGCCGATGAAAAGGAGGTTTGATTGACGTCGACGTGAACGGTCATCACGTCGACGGGACTTCGGCCCATCCGGAAGGGAGAATATCGGCAGGCCGAAAATCGGCTGCCTTGCGCAGACCCGTGACATTCTCCGCGGCAGCGGCGCCATTAACGCCCCGCCGACTTTTCTCCCTTCGGAGACTTCGGCGGGGGCGGGGGCGGGATTCACGGCGGCCAACGGCCATTCTCCGACCCGGCGGGGGGTCGGAGAATGACGCCCCTGGTGGGGGACCCGGCATGGCTGAACACGGTGTTTAGGGACTTTCATAGTAAGCTATACACTTTGGAACGCCCCAGGGGACCGGAGGGGATGCGACGATTCCTGGACGGGCTGACCTTCCCAAGAGTGGGTAGGGGGTTGGTAGACGGACTGGGGGTCCTGGTTGGGATCGAAGAGGTACTGGGGTGCCTGAAGGTCATGCAGTCGGGTAAAGGCCCGGGGCCGGATGGGTATCCGGTGGAGTTTTACAAAAAGTTTGCCGAGATAGTGGGGCCGGTGCTGGTCAGGTTTTTAATGAGGCAAGAGACAGAGGGGTCCTACCCCCGACGATGTCGCAGGCCACTATTTCGCTTATTCTGAAACGGGATAAAGACCCGGAGGCCTGTGGGTCTTATAGGCCGATCTCTTTGATCAATGCAGACGCCAAGTTGCTGGCCAAGATCTTGGCGACTAGAATTGAGGACAGTGTACCGGACGTAATTGCGGAGGACCAAACTGGGTTCATAAAGGGTAGGCAACCGGCAGCATATCTAAGAAGGCTGCTTAATGTGATTATGATGCCCCCGGAGAGCAGGGAGGCAGAGATAGTGTTAGCTATGGATGCGGAAAAGGCTTTTGACCGGGTCGAGTGGGACTATGTATGGGAGGTGCTGGGAAGGCTTGGGTTCGGGAAGCGGTTCATTGACTGGGTTAGGCTGTTATACCAGGCCCCAGAGGCTAGTGTAAGGACAAACAGGACGACATCAGATTACTTCAGACTACACCGCGGGACAAGACAGTGTTGTCCTCTCTCCCCACTGCTGTTTGCGCTGGCCATAGAGCCCCTGGCAATTGCTCAGAGAGCTTCAAAGGATTGGAAAGGGCTGGTCCGGGGGGGAGTGGAACATAAAGTCTCGTTATACACGGATGACCTGTTGTTATACGTAGCGGACCCAATGGCGGGGATGAGCGACATCATGGAAATCCTGAGGGAATTTGGCCAGTTTTCAGGATATAAATTGAACATGGCCAAGAGCGAGTTGTTCGTAATTCAGGAGAGGGGGCAGGAGAGTAGGCTGAAGCGGTTGTCATAATATACACCAGTATATCATGGTGCAGACACACACTGATGGACACACAGTGAGACCAATCAACATACACAACACCGCAGCCAATCACCAGTGAGAGTACACGCACTATAAAGACAGGGGACATCAGAGTTCCCGGTCTTTCGAGTAGCAGCTAGCTAGGAGCACAGAGCTCACAACCTGCAACACAGACATTCACTATGTGCTGAGTGCATCAACTGGTTAGGACAAGGCAGAGGTCTTTATTTAAAGCTGGTATCGTATTTACCCACAGTTCAAGTATGTTTAAATAGTTAACCTTTTAATAAAATAGTGTTGCACTACTTCAAGTGTTGGTGACCTGTATGTGATCCAGAACACCCAACACATCATGATACCAGGAGTGGTTGCATACTAACACTTCTTAGACCTACCTGCAAGTGATCTGCCTTCCTCCAGCATTCCGTCATTCTGCAACATGGACAACATCAGCCCGCCGCCGCCGCTCCGCATCGCCGGCAACCTCGGGGCCAACTGGAAGATTTTCAAACAGCGCTTCCAGCTCTACCTTGAAGCCACGCCTCAGACACCAGAAAGATTGCTCTTCTCCTCTCCACAGCCGGGGACAATGCCATCCATATTTTCAACTCTCTCACCTTTGCAGATGACGAAGACAAGACGAAGTTCAAGACGGCTCTCCTCAAATTTGACACCCACTGCAGCGTAGAGGTGAATGAAAGTTTCGAACTCTACGTGTTCCAGCAGTGTTTGCAGGGTAAGGACGAACCTTTCCAATCCTTTTTAACGCACCTCCGCATCCTTGCGCAATCTTGCAGCTACGGGCCCACCTCCGACTCCATGATACGCGACCAGATCGTTTTCGGTGTTCAGTCGGACCCCCTACGACAGCAGCTCCTCAAAGTAAAGCAACTCACCTTAGCGACCGCCATCGAGACCTGTGTCCTACATGAAAATGCCACCAGTCGGTACTCCCATATACAAGCGGCTGATACGGCGCGGCAAGGTCCCCACGAGGCGGAATGGGTCCAAGTGATTGAACACCTCCAGGGCCTCAGCCTGGATGAGAGCGGCCATTTTGCCTCCTTTTCGCGGACTCCCGCGCTTGTACGCACCAAATGAGGGGACGGCGACATGGAGGAACGTAATGTGCAGACACGCACCACACAGGACCACACCGCGCATGGGCGGTGGCACAGCGAACGTGCTGACGTCACAACGTGCGGCAACTGTGGCTCCGCCCATTTAAAGCGGCAATGTCCCGCAAAATCCCGACAATGCCTACGATGTGGAAGACTTGGCCACTATGCTGCCTGCTGTCGAGCAGCTCAGCCTTCCAATTCATATCGCTTCAGCCAGCCTCGCAGGAATGTTCGGGCAATTCAACCCACGGTCACCGAGTCCGATTCCGACCTCCCACACAGCAGTGACACCGAGGACCCGAAGGCGCCTTTTCGAGTCGGTGTCGTAACGAAAAACAGGCTGTCCCCGAAGCAAAGACACCAGCCGCTGTCGGTATACAGCATCGATCCAGACGATGAACGGTGTGCCACCCTGACGGTCAACCGGTCCCAAACACGATTCCGCCTGGACACTGGTGCCTCCGCCAATTTCATGGCGTGGTCTGCTTTCCAAAGCCTTCGTGTCAAAACAACCATTCTCCCATCAGCCTGCCAGCTATTGGACTACAATGGCAACATCATTCCTGTTACCGGCTCATGCCAACTCGAAGTGACGCACAAGTCACGAAAAGCCATCCTTCCTTTTGAGATCGTGGGCTCCTCGAAGGACTCTCTGCTTGGTGCACAGGCGTGCAAACTCCTAAACCTCATTCAAAGAGTTCACTCTCTCTCTCGCCTGATGACACATCTGCCTTCCAGGATACTGACCTCAGGGCGCAACTCAACACCATCATCGACCAGCACTGCGACGTCTTCGAAGGCATGGGCACGCTCCCATATATACAGGATCATACTCAAACAGAACGCCACGCCTGTGGTGCATGCACCTCGCAGAGTCCCAGCACCCCTCAAGGACTGCCTCAAGCAGCAGCTGCAGGACCTCCAAGACCAAGGAGTGATCTCCAGAGATACGGAACCAACCGACTGGGTCAATTCCATGGTGTGTGTAAAGAAGCCTTCCGGCGTGCTCAGAATCTGCATTGATCCAAAGGATCTGAATCGCAACATAATGAGGGAGCATTACCCAATCCCCAAGCGCGAAGAGATCACATGTGAGATGGCTCGGGCCAAGCTCTTCCCCAAATTTGAAGCCTCGAAAGGATTCTGGCAAATTCAACTAGACAGGTCCAGCAGAAAGCTGTGTACCTTTAACACCCCTTTTGGCAGATATTATTACAACAGGATGCCATTTGGGCTCATATCGGCATCAGAAGTATTCCACAGGATCATGGAACAAATGATGGAAGGCATTGAAGGTGTTCGCTTCTATGTTGACGACATAATCATTTGGTCCACCACCCCGCAGGAGCATATCAGTTGCCTCCAGCGCATGTTCAAACGCATACGGGAGCAGGGCCTACGCCTCAACAGAGCCAAATGCTCCTTCGGCCAGACGGAACTCAAGTTCCTAGGGGACCACATCTCCCAGTTGGGTGTGCGACCGGATGCGGACAAGGTGGCTGCCATCACAGCCATGAAAAAGCCAGAGGACAAGAAGGCGGTCCTCCGATTTCTGGGCATGGTCAACTTCCTCGGGAAGTTCATCCCTAACCTCACCTCTCATACCACAGCTCTCAGGAACCTGGTCAGGAAGACAACAGACTTCCAATGGCTTCCTGCCCACGAGCGTGAATGGAGAGAACTTAAAATCAAATTTACCACGGCCCCAGTATTGGCTTTTTTTGATCCAGCGAAAGAGACAAAAATTTCGACTGATGCCAGCCAATCTGGCATTGGGGCAGTGCTCCTGCAATGCGATGAGGCCTCATCAGGGGCCCCTGTTGCATATGCATTACGCGCCATGACCCCCACGGAACAGCGCTACGCGCAGATAGAAAAGGAGTGCCTGGGCCTGTTGACCGGTGTCGTCAAATTTCATGATTATGTGTACGGCCTTCCCCAATTCACCGTCGAGACCGACCATCGCCCGGTGGTCAATATAATACAAAAAGACTTGAACGACATGACGCCTCGCCTCCAGTGCATTCTGCTCAAACTCCGGCGAAACGACTTTTGGCTCGTATACACCCCGGGCAAAGACCTGATCATAGCCGACGCTCTGTCCAGGGCAGTCAACACCCCGTGTGACCCAGCGGGATTCGTCTGCCAGGTTGACGCCCATGTGGCCTTCGTGGCCTCCAATCTACCGGCCACGGATGAACGCCTCGTCCAAATTCGCCGCGAGACTGCGGCTGACCCCCTGCTACAGCGTGTCATGTGCCACCTAACAGATGGGTGGCTCAAGGGCCAATGCCCGCAGTTCTACAACATCAGAGATGATCTGGCGGTAGTCGATGGTGTCCTCCTGAAGCTGGACCACATTGTTATCCTGCACAGCATGCACCAGCTTGTCTTGGAACAGCTACACGAGGGCCATCTTGCCGTGGAGAAGTGCCGCCGACAGGCCCGAGAGGCAGTGTACTGGCCCGGCATCAATGACGACATCGCCAACACAGTGCTCAACTGCCCCACCTGTCAGCGGTTCCAGACGGCCCAACCACGTAAGACCCTACAGCCCCATGAGTTGGTCACGTCCCCTTGGTCCAAGGTCGACATCGACCTGTTCCACGCGCTGGGCAGGGACTATGTTCTGATTGTAGACTATTTTTCAAACTACCCCAGGTGGTACGTTTGCATGACATCACATCGTCTGCAGTTATCCGTGCCTGTAAGGACACCTTTGCTCGTCACGGCATTCCACTCATTGTGATGTCGGACAATGGCCCCTGCTTCGCAAGCCAGGAATGGTCCAACTTTGCCAGGAGGTACACCTTTGTGCATGTGACATCCAGTCCCCTGTACCCCCAATCCAATGGCAAAGCGGAGAAGGGCGTCCACATCGTCAAACGGCTCCTCTGCAAGGCTGCCGATGAGGGATCCGACTTCTAGCTCGCCCTGCTGGCCTATCGCTCGGTCCCACTGTCCACTGGCCTGTCGCCAGCCCAGCTGCTCATGGGTCGCACCCTGAGGACAAGGGTGCCATCCTTCCACGTCCCAGACCTCGACCACGTTCTGGTCCTTCAACGAATGCAACTGTCTCGTGCACAGCACAAGGCGGCTCATGACTCCCATGCAGCTGATCTCCCTGCTCTGGCTCCAGATGACAACGTCCGCATCCATCTTCCGGATGGTGGCTGGTCTGCAACTGGTGTGGTTCTTCGGCAGGTGGCTCCCCACTCATTCCTGGTTCGTCTACCAGATGGTTCCATTCTGCGCCGTAATCGGCGTGCCCTTCGTCTCGTTCCGCCAATGCCACGCCCTCCTGTTGTCCCTGACCTGGACTATGCAGAGATTCCGGTTACTCTGCATCCTCCTCACTCTGACGCAGTCCAGCCCGCTCCTCAGCTGGTGGCTCCCGACCCACCCTTAAGGTGGTCAACCAGAATTCGTCGCCCACCTCAGAGACTTAATTTGTGAACTTTGCACCAATGGACTCTCTGGTCTGTTCTATTTTTCTGTTTAATCGTTCAAGTGGTTTGTATATAGTGTTCATCTCGTTATTTGTGTGACACGCTGTTTTTTTCTGCACCAGGCACCTTCCCATGTAAATAGCTTAGTTTTATGTACATAGCCCTATAAATATTGCGCACACACGTAGTCAGGAACATTCACCACACACTATTTATTGTCACGCAGGCACATTTTTAAATATAAAACGGGGGATGTCATAATATACACCAGTATATCATGGTGCAGACACACACTGATGGACACACAGTGGGACCAATCAACATACACAACACCGCAGCCAATCACCAGTGAGAGTACACGCACTATAAAGACAGGGAGCATAAGAGTTCCTGGTCTTTCGAGTAGCAGCTAGCTAGGACCACAGAGCTCACAACATGCAACACAGACATTCACCATGTGCTGAGTGCATCAACTGGTTAGGACAAGGCAAAGGTCTTTATTTAAAGCTGGTATCGTATTTACCCACAGTTCAAGTATGTTTAAATAGTTAATCTTTTAATAAAATAGTGTTGCACTACTTCAAGTGTTGGTGACCTGTATGTGATCCAGAACACCCAACACATCAGGGGTTGCTTTTCAGGCTGGTAGGGCAAAGCTTTAGATACTTGGGGAAACAGGTGGCACGGTACTGGGCCAGGATGCATAAGCTAAACCTGTCCCAATTGGTGGAACGAGTGAGGGAGGAGATTCGGTGTTGGGATGCGCTCCCGCTATCACTAGTGGGGAGGGTGCAGACTGTCAAGATGACGATTCTCCCAAGATTCTTGTTCATATTTCAGTGTCTCCCCATCTTCATCCCTAGGTCCTTCTTCAAGAGGCTGAATAAAATTATCCTGGGATTTGTCTGGGCGGGGAAGTCCCCACAGGTGACGAAGTTGATGCTTGAAAGGAACAGAGGGGAGGGGGGCTGGCGTTGCTGAACTTCAGCAACTACTACTGGGCGGCCAACATAGCGATGATAAGGAAATGGATGGTGGGCACGGGGTCGGTCTGGGAGCGGATGGAGGCTGCTTCGTGCGGGGGCATCCGGTTACGGCGCACTCCACCAGCCCTATAGTGGTGGCGGCTTTGCGGATCTGGGGCCAGTGGAGGAGGCATATAGGGGAAGTGAGCATCGGTGGGGACCCCAATCTGCGGCAATCACCGATTTGCCCCGGGGAACATGGACGGTGGGTATCGTCTGTGGAGGAGGGCGGGGATTGTGAGGGTGGGTGATCTGTTCCTGGAAGGGAGCTTTGCGAGCATGAGGGTGTTGGAGGAGAAGTTCGGGCTGGCGGGAGGGAATGACTTTAGATACTTACAGGTGCGAGACTTTGTGCGCAGACTGGTGCCGTCCTTCCCACGCCTCCCGCCAAAGGGGAGGCAGGACAGGGTAATATCGAGAGGAGAGGTAGGTGAGGGTAGAGTCTCAGATATTTACAAAGAACTAATGGGAGCAGAGGATACACAGACTGATGACCTGAAGCTTAAATGGGAGGAGGAGCTCGGGGGGGGGGGGGGGGGGGGGGGGGGGGGGGGGGGGGCGATGGAGGGACAGTATTTGGGCAGAAGCTCTGGGCAGAGTAAACACGACCGCAACATGTGCGAGGCTCAGTCTGATCCAGTTTAAGGTCGTGCACCGGGCCCACATGACGGTGGCCCGGATGAGTAAATTCTTCGGGCTGGATGACAAGTGTGCCAGATGTGCCGATGGGCCGGCTAATCATGTGCACATGTTCTGGTCATGCTCTAGACTCGGGGTACTGGCAGGGATTCGCGGACATCATGTCCTGGGGTTTGAAAACTGGGGTGGTAATGAGTCCTGAGATGGCAATCTTTGGGGTGTCGGAGGACCCGGGAGTCCAGGAGGAGAAGGAGACCGATGTCTTGGCCTTTGCTTCCCTGGTAGCCCGGCAACGAATATTGTTGGCATGGAGGGACTCAAAGCCCCCGAAGACCGATGCATGGCTATCTCGGACATGGCGAGCTTTCTCAGTCTGGAAAAGATTAAGTTCGCCTTGAGAGGTTCACTATCAGGGTTCGCCCGGAGGTGGCAGCCATTCATTGACTTCTTCGCGGAGAATGAATCGTCAGCAGGGGGGGGGGGGCGGGGCGGGCTAGGGTAGTGTAGAATAGGGGGTGGTTTAGGCAGGTCCTTGCACGAATGGAGTCATGATTTGCACTATGTGTCACTTGCTTTTCCTTTTGTACGGTACTATACAATGTCATTGTTTTATATGCCAAAAATACCTCATTAAAATTGTTTATTAAAAAAAAAAGAGTGTGGGGTAAAGGCAGGTGGATGGAGTTAGTTCACAGGTCAACCATGATTTTATTGAATGCGAAACAGACTTGAGAGGCTAAAGGCCAACCCCTGTTCAAATATTCCTATCCTTCTCCTCCCACTCTGGTCATCCTCCTCTGTATTTTCCACAACTGAGGATGAGTGATGAGCCCTATTGTTCTCCTTCACCTGTAATCCTCCCTGCTGGGCATTGAATGCAGAATACCACTATCGTTTCAAGCAACGCCACTGGCTTAGATCTTAAACATTCCGATGACATGCTGTATGACACACTTGGTTGTCATGCAACACTCAGTGTAGTGTCTGGAGCAGATCTGCATGAACATCTTCTTGTGATGGCACACAAGAATCCTTACGGTTTACAAAAACTCTCTGTCGCTATGGCGATGGTGCTTGCACAACTAATGGCAGCCTGTCCCTGAGGAAATTCAGGCACTCACTCATCCTGGCTATTGGCATCACAGGGAAGTTTACATAATTCCCAGGCCTGGCGAACAACCCAGCCATCACTTGCCTTACACATTTACTTACAGCCAACTGAGAGATCCTGGAAATATCTCTGCCTGTTCCAGAGGCGATAAAGTTGAGGGTAGCAGTCATTTCCACAGCCACTGTGACATCCCAGTCCAGCAGGCAATTGGTCTTTGTCTAGGAGTCTGCAGTTGTCTGTCACAACCTGACATGGAATCCTCAGTCTACAGAGGCACAGCACTTCTCAAAGGTCAAGGAAGTTAAGCCTCTGTCTTTAAAGCCTATGATGTGAGTCATGATGTGGAGATGCCGGCGTTAGATTGGGGTGGGCACAATAAGAAGTCTTACAACACCAGGTTAAAGTCCAACAGGTTTGTAGTGATCTGTACATCTGTAC
Source organism: Scyliorhinus torazame (assembly GCF_047496885.1). Lineage (NCBI taxonomy): Eukaryota > Metazoa > Chordata > Chondrichthyes > Carcharhiniformes > Scyliorhinidae > Scyliorhinus > Scyliorhinus torazame. Next base: position 65,882 of record NW_027308840.1, read on the forward strand.
ATACTGTCGTGTTGGGTGTTCTGATGTACAAACGATCCAACACGGCTGGAGATGGTGTAACTCAATTTTATTAACTACTTAACTGTAACAGCACACTGCTAACTTGGGTACGTGCATTACCAGCTAATCTGTGGACCCTGTCCTATTACTATCTGGGTGGGGCACTCAGCACATGGTGAATGTCTGAGTGGCAGGCTCTGAGCTCGGTGCTCTGAGCTGGCTGCTGCTGGAATGAGCGGGAACTGTAGTGTCCTCTGTTTTTATAGTGCGTGAGCTCTCACTGGTGATTGGCTGCGATGTTATGTGTGTGCTGGTTGGTCCTACTGCATGTCCATCAGTGTGTGTGTGATTGCACCATGATATGCTGATCTAAATATCATGACATCCCCCCTTTTCACAAAGAATATGTGCCTACATGATAATAAATAAAGAAGTGTGGTGAGTGCATCTAATCATGTGTGTGCAATATTTACAACAATATGTACATGTGGCTATACTATATACACAGGAAGGTGCCAGGTGCAGAAACTAACTATGTTACACCAATAACAAAACCAATGTCATTAACAAACAATAACAAAATCTTAAACAGTATGGGAAAAAGTCAAAATCTTAAACAGTATGGCAAAAAGTCTGAAACAGTATGTCAGAACAAGTCAGTGAGTCCAATATGAAAAGGTTCA